>NC_141162.1:123060397-123220397 GCF_053477565.2 Lygodium microphyllum | reverse complement strand
TGACAAAGATAGAAGTAGAGTACTCATACACCACATTCCATGGCATAAAGAAAACAAGGCCAAATTCAAGAAGAAAAACACATAGAAGGACATGACCATGCGACACCACACCATGTTTGAACTACAATAATATCAAACACACAAATAAGGCACCATCTACTTGTGAGGTTGACCTAAGGTGCCACAAGTGTGGTCTTTTGCATATGCATTGGTATGGCTATTGACATTTGTAAAATATTACACGGCGCAGCGAACAGAATCTGAGAAAGAGATAGAGAGTACACAACAGATAAGAGGAGAATCAGTAAAATTCTTTAACTCCAAACAACTGATACAAAGATGGCTCTGTCCACCCGTGCGCTTCCACTGTGTGAAGCTTAGATGGCGATCTAGACAGAAGATAGGTGAAGAGCTTAAGGCTAGCTGGAACAACAACTCTGACTGGGTGAAAGATGAGTGTAAGATGGCTGCGAAGGGGTTTAGCTTTTATAGCTCGCGAAGGTCGTTAGGTCGGCCTGCTGACCGACCTACCATATGAGCCTCCACTAGTCGGCCAGGGAAAGGGAATATTCCAGGGAATATTCCCTTTACCATCGGGCCGGGGGCGCTGCCCCCGGACCCCCGCCAGGGGGGCCGCTGGCCCCCCTGGGACCCCCCAGCCAGGGGCCGCTTCTGCGGCCCCCGGACCCCACAATAGGGGCCCCTTTTAACTCCCTTACCACGCAACTCAATGCAATGTGCCTCGAGTTGCTACCAGCTTAACCACTCCGTCTAACTCAAAGATTAGACCCACAATGGTCACCTTTTTGCCATCCGGTCACATAGACCTCATCTGATATACAAGTCAGGACTCCACCAATGTCCGGGCTCACACTTGGCTTCTCCTCATAATGGGGGCCTTACAACTTTGAGCACCATGGATCATTGGTAGTACCTAATGAGGGTGGGGCATTGATCATATCTAACACCCCCCCTCAATGTCCACCCATAGGTGAACTATCTCCTCGGCCCAATGCCGAGTCTCTGAAGATGAACTTGAAGCAGATCCTTCGTAAGTGCTTTGGTGAAGATATCTGCTCCATTCTTCTCTGTTGGACAGTAGACCAATTCCACTATCCCATCCTCCATCAAATCACGCACATAGTGATACTGGATCTCTATATGTTTGGTGCGTGCATGAAACACTGGATTTTTGGCAATGGCGATGCAACTCTGATTGTCACATCTCAGCACAGTTGGTTCTTCATCCTGCACTCCCATATGCCATAGAATCCTTCTCAACCATACGGCCTCACATGCAGCAAAACAAGCTGCCTTGTACTCTGCTTCGGTAGAAGACAATGCCACTGTTGGTTGCTTCTTACTAATCCAAGAGAAAATTCCTGAACCCAAAGAGAAACAATAACCAGAAACTGACTTCCTGGAATCAATGTCTCCTGCCCAATCTGAGTCACAGTTCCCCACAAGAGAAGTTCCGAAACTGTATGTGATACCATAGTCAAGAGTTTTCTTCAAGTATCTGAGCACCCGCATCCCAGCCTTCCAATGACTCTCATGAGGTTTGTTTGAGAACCTGCTCAAAACACCAACAGCAAAACTGATATCTGGTCTGGTGTTACACAAGTAGATTAGACTGCCGACCAACCTCCTATACCTCCCAATGTCTGCTAGTGCTGATGTATCCTCAACGGATAACTTTACATTCACCTCCATAGGTGTAGCTATCTCCTTGCACTCGGTCATACCAAATGCCTTCAAGATCTCCCATGCATACTTCTTCTGAGAGATGAAGATCTTTCCTGGCTCTTGCCAGACTTCAATCCCCAAACAATAGTGCAGCAAGCCCAAGTCTGTCATTTCAAACTCAAAACTCAAAGCCTTTCGAGTTTGGTTGATCATATCTTCATAGTCACCTGTAATAAGAAGGTCGTCCACATATAGGACAATCACTACAGACTTTTTACCATCCCTGTAAACATACAAGTTAGCATCTGAGGCACATCTTTTGAAGTTTAGGTTTAAAAAGAACCTATCTATCCGCTGGTACCATGCTCTGGGGGCTTGTTTCAGCCCATACAATGCCTTCTTCAGTTTACACACTTTGTTCTCAGAATGGGGGGCCTCAAACCCTGGTGGCTGAGCCACGTACACCTCCTCCTTGAGGTCACCATTTAAGAACGCTGACTTAACATCCATTTGGTACACTGGCCACTTCTTGTGGGCAGCCACTGCAAGTACCGTGCGAATAGTGGTCATTCTGGCAGTTGGGGCAAATGACTCTTGAAAATCAAACCCTTCAACTTGTGAAAATCCTTGGGCAACCAGTCTAGCTTTGTACTTTTCTAAGGTACCATCAGCCTTGTACTTTACCTTCCAGATCCACTTGGTGCCAATAATCTTCCGCTTTGCTGGCCGATCCACTAGCTCCCAAGTGTCATTCTTCATTATGCTGTCATACTCCGCCTGCATAGCAGCCTTCCATGATGGATCTGCAAGTGCTTCTTCTAAGTCAGTTGGCTCCTTTACTTCTCTCATAATCTCAACCATTAAGGCCATGTTGACTATGTGAGCAGAAGCCCTCCTTTGCTCCTCTATTCTCTGAGACCTCCTTGGTCCGTCTGCCTTCTCCTCAACAGATGCAGGCATAGGATTATTGTGGTCATAGAGCTGCTTCACCCAGCGCGGCAATGGCTTTTCCGGTGGGGTGATGTCAGGTTGGTGAACTTTTTCCTCATCATCTGAAGATGATGCTTCCTCCTCCTTAAGGATAGGGATAGCTCTCGGGACAGGTTCATAGTGGACTACTTCTTCGCTTGATGATAAAGTGGAAGACCTTGCCTTCTCCTCCTCCACTGTATGCGGCTCCTCCTTGAACACCACATCACGGCTCGCGATGATCTTCTTTGCCTCTTGGTCATATAACTTGTAAGCCTTCTGCTCATCACTATAACCCAAGAAGATACATTTTCTGCTTTTTGGTTGTAACTTGTTTCTCTTCTCATCTGGAACATGTGCATAACATTCACATCCAAAAATTCTGAAATGTGAAACATATGGTTTCTTACCAGTGTAAGCCTCATGAGGTGTTTTTCCCTTGAGAGCCTTTGTGTAGCTCCGATTTAGAATGTAGACTGCAGTATTAACAGCTTCAGCCCAAAAATGGTTAGGCAATCCCTTGCCCTTTAGCATGCATCTTGCCATCTCCACAATGGTACGATTCCTGCGTTCCACAACACCATTCTGCTGAGGTGTGTGAGGCGTCGTCAATTGACGCTTGATCCCTTTGCTCTTGCAAAAGCCTTCAAACTCCTTTGAGTTGAACTCACCACCACCATCTGTTCTAAATTTCTTCACACTTTTCCCTGTTTCATTCTCAACAAGTATTAGCCATTGTTTAAACTTACCAAAAGCTTGAGCCTTATCACGAAGGAAGTACACCCACATCTTCCTACTGTAGTCGTCGACAATCAACATAAAATAAGAAGATCCCCCCAAGGCCTGTGTAGGCATCTTACCACACAAGTCAACATGCACCAACTCTAGAGGAGCATGTGCTTTATTCTTGCTTTCTTGTGGAAATGCCTTTCTCTGTTGCTTGCCCATCATACAAGCTTCACATGGTTCCTTCAATTCAGTTATTGTAGGTAGGTGAGCAACCATACCTTGCTTTTGCATCTCCTTCAATACTGCAAATCCGATATGTCCAAACCTTTCATGCCAAAGCTTACTTGTGCCCACTCCAGCGGTGGCTGTAAGAGCACTTAGCTCATACAGGTTGTTCCTCCTTTCTCCTTTGCCAACAATTGTGCCAGCACTATCAATAATTTCTGCACCTGTCTTCTTGAACCTTACTTCATGACCAAGATCAGTTATGGCAGCAACTGATAAGAGATTTCTTCTGATTTCGGGAACATACAACACATTTGAAAGCTTTTTGACTTCACCATTTGCAGCAACAAAAGAAATAGTACCTGTGCCCGCAGCAGGGCATTTAGCATCATTTCCAACCGTCACAGTGATGGATTCTTGTAGAGGCTGCATAGAACTGTATAGACCTTTCTTGTTGGTCATGTGACGGGAGGCCCCACTATCCAACACCCAAGAGTCAGTGGTAGATTCTTCTTGCGCCGAGGAGCACACTTCCTCAATGGTCGCCATGAATAATTCCAACTCTGCTTCAGCCGTATTGGCTGTCTCTTTCCCTTTAGTTTTAAGGGTACCATTCTTTTCATCTGCCTTCTTGACACGACAATCTGCAATTGCATGTCCTTTCTTCTTACAGTAGAAGCACTCTCCTTGAAACTTCTTCTTGCCGCCCTTTTTCTTTTTGTCACCATCATTTTTGGTGGAGGAAACACCTTTGCCTTTTGCATTGGCAGAGAATGCAGCATCTCCATTGTTGCTTCCTTCTCGGGCTTTCAGCCTCAACTCCTCCTCCATTAATAATGCACAAAACTCCTCAAAAGTCAAAGCTTGAGGTCTCACTTGAGTATTAAGGGCAGTTACTAGTCCATCAAACTTTTGTGGACAAATCCGAAGACACCTCCGAGCTAGCTCTTCGCTAGTCTTTTGTATCCCAGCGCCAGCCATCTGGTCGCGCAGATTCTTAATCCGAGTGATGAATGCTTCAACCGTCTCTCCTTCAGCAAACTTCTCCGCTGCTAGTTGATTCTCCAAGTTTTGAATCCTTGTTTGGTTTCGTGTTTCATACTGACTCCTTAGTACATTCCAAGCCTCTGACGCTTTGGTTGTATGCTGAATCAGAGTCAAAACACTGTCAGAACAGCTTGTAACTAAGGCACACAATGCATCTGCATTCCTTCGTTTCCAAGCTCGTAGGAGATCTGCATTCGGAGGAATCATCACACTAGGATTTGATGGGTCGGGGGTAGGCTGTGGTTCTGCGTCAGTCCCCAGCACAGTCTCCAGAAGCTCATAAGAATCAAGGATAGTAGTAATTTTGAACTTCCACAAGGTGTAGTTTGTACCATCTAACTTGCCTTCACTGAAGGTTGGTGGACGAATCCTCAGTGTTTGAATAGCCGGTACAGCAGCACCACCTCCTGCACCGCTTCCTGATGCGCCAGAACTGCTTCCCGGAGTCGACATCGTTTCTCTTTGCTGTTGAAGCCTTTGCCTCTTGCACTCTCTCCGATCTCTAGAGCCCCCTGGGCTCTGATACCATGTAAAATATTACACGGCGCAGCGAACAGAATCTGAGAAAGAGATAGAGAGTACACAACAGATAAGAGGAGAATCAGTAAAATTCTTTAACTCCAAACAACTGATACAAAGATGGCTCTGTCCACCCGTGCGCTTCCACTGTGTGAAGCTTAGATGGCGATCTAGACAGAAGATAGGTGAAGAGCTTAAGGCTAGCTGGAACAACAACTCTGACTGGGTGAAAGATGAGTGTAAGATGGCTGCAAAGGGGTTTAGCTTTTATAGCTCGCGAAGGTCGTTAGGTCGGCCTGCTGACCGACCTACCATATGAGCCTCCACTAGTCGGCCAGGGAAAGGGAATATTCCAGGGAATATTCCCTTTACCATCGGGCCGGGGGCGCTGCCCCCGGACCCCCGCCAGGGGGGCCGCTGGCCCCCCTGGGACCCCCCAGCCAGGGGCCGCTTCCGCGGCCCCCGGACCCCACAATAAGGGCCCCTTTTAACTCCCTTACCACGCAACTCAATGCAATGTGCCTCGAGTTGCTACCAGCTTAACCACTCCGTCTAACTCAAAGATTAGACCCACAATGGTCACCTTTTTGCCATCCGGTCACATAGACCTCATCTGATATACAAGTCAGGACTCCACCAATGTCCGGGCTCACACTTGGCTTCTCCTCATAATGGGGGCCTTACAACTTTGAGCACCATGGATCATTGGTAGTACCTAATGAGGGTGGGGCATTGATCATATCTAACAGGCGATAGTGAATGGGCTAAGTCCATGGGGTGTAATGTTTTAACTTAGAAAGGTAATGTTACATATGATTGATGCTCTCATTGAAGAAGAAGCATGCTACAATGTGCTAAACTATGATTCATGATTAAACTGGGACAATCAAGGCTTGCACCCACCAATGGCATGATTCATCCTTATGGAGGATCCTTGTATTCCTTCTTAGGCAAATGCAAATTTTTAACCATTAATCTTAAAAGCGTACCAACCATATACTACATATCAACCAATTGTGAGAATGCAATCATATGACCCTTTTAATATGCAACCAAACGTGATGTTGATTATAGGGTGCAATGTATACACTTGACATTACTCATTGCCAAGATGATCCACCAAGGCTAAGCTTCTTTTGTTTGGGTAGCAAGCCAACCACTAAGGATTGTTGTCCTAGATTAAGTGGAATTCTATTGATAAATACACTTCTTTGCTCACCTTCCAAGGTTACCTAAAAAAACTACTATAGTCCAACAAGCACAAGTATTTAAACTCTTCTTACTCCAGTTAATCAAACCCCTAGTTCAACCAATCCATAACCATTCACACTCATAAACTAACATATATAGATAAATCTCCAATAGGGAAATACCCTAGTTTGATTATGGATTCTCCCAATATTTCAAAGGCTTCTCCTTATAAAAATTCTCTTTTCACTTAGTGGTTGTTCATCCAAGATTTCAATCTTAAAACTTTTGAGAGTTTGGTTTTAGAAAAGTCAGATCAATAGATCTATATGTAATCACTGTTTACGTCCCTTACTAGTTCTTTTTATGCCTTTAGAAAAACGAAGGCTCTTTTTAGAGCATTAAAATAGAAAACATTCAAATCAATCATAATTAATGTCCAATAAAAATCCAACAATTTTAACCCATTGATTTTAATGAGCCCAATTTGTTTTAACATAGTGTAGTTTTTGTATTGTTGCTCATGAGTGATCAAAGATTAATATATTTTAGTAGCGAAGAGTTTCAACCTTACTACTTTCAACTAAATTAAATTGCAAACATATAACATCAATCAAACAAATCCTCACAAACCCATTGCATATATCAACATAATTTATTTTAATTCCATGTATCCCCTTAGATTCTAAATTATGCTATGGGCCCTTTGCTCATTACTCATGCATATAAAATCCAAATTAAGCACGATAAAGTTGATTGTTTTAGTCTTAACTCAACACTAAGGCTTACCCTCAGGCTACTAAGTCATGAAAATTATTCCTTATTATGAATGTAAATTGATGTATATAAATTATTTCCTTTTATTTGCATTCTTGAAAGAAATAAAGACTTACAAGTGTAAATTTCCATTTTACTCCATATTAAACTACCCTATAAGCCTTTAAATTTTACCTTTAGCATGAAACAAAAGATTTAGTACATTTATATATAGTAAGAACCAATGAAATACAAAAGTTTTGAAGCTATTTTATACATTTGAATTAAATTAACACTCATAACCACTAAGAAAAAATCTAGAAAAATAAAAGATAAGCCAAAAACATGGTCCAAGAATTCCCATCAATTTTCTTGCTTTTTCACAAGCATTTCATAGTTTCTCTTAGATTAAAATTGTTTTTGATTGACGATCAATCATTAATGAATTTAAATATAGTAAATGTGATTTTAAAAATCCCTAAAATATCATACAAACTTTTAACATTACTAAGAAACATAAAAAAATATCTTACTAAATTAAAAATTATTATTTTATTATCTATTAAATTTCAAAGACTACTTTTAAGCATTTTGAAGGGTTTTTATACACTTTATGAAGTGAAATAAAAATTTTAATCTAACTAAATTGATTATTCCATAGTTCATTATTAATAAATAGAAGAGGAATGCTTTCTTGGAAGTACATGTTTGACATTACATCTTCGAAGGTCTCGTATTGTAGTCCAACACACCAAGATATTGGTCTACTCACACTTCCACTCAAGATTACTTCCTCTCTTCTAATCTATATTACTTCAAACTTTGTCCTTGGCCATCATATTGAATGTGTGCAAGAACAAGACTTAAATGCTTCTTTTAATTAACCTTTAATGCTAAAGGTTTGAAAGAAAGGCTAATCAATTATCCCTCTTTTACAACTAAACAAGAATAGGCTGCCATGATTGCATGAGACTATAGAATGCTGATGTGTTGCTTCAAGACTAGTTGCATATATTAGAGGACAGTAGAGAATTGATCATTAATGAAAATCAATAGAAAATGATTAGTAAGTCATTGACACCTTCATTCATGTAATAAGAGTGGAGATGATGAAGGGGAAGGTGATAATGTAGATGATTATGATTATGCTAGTGATGACCTTTTCGTGGATGGTGATGGTCATTGCTCACTCTGCTCCTTTCCCTCTCCTAAGATCAATAGGTGTTCTCGTCTAACAGCTGCGCATGCCCTCTCATGCCTTCATTCTTGCCAATGACTCCTCCCCCTCGCCAAAGTGATTAAATATTGATATATTGTAGTAACAAAGAGATTCGACCTTAGTGCTTGTTTCAACTAAATTAAATGGAAAACATATAACATCAATTGAAAAAATCCTCACAAACTCATCGCATACACAAACATAATTTTTAAAAATGCCATGTATCCCCTTAGATGATAAATTAAGCTACAGGTCCTTTACTCATTACTCACATATACAAAATCTAGATTAAGCATGATAAAGTTAATTCTTTTAGTCCTAAATAGACACTAAGGCTTACTCTTGCGCTACTAAGCCACGAAAATTATTCCATATTATGAATGGAAATTGGTGTATATAAAAATTTTCCTTTATTTGTGTTCCTATAAGTAATAAAGACTTGAATGTATAAATTTCCATTTTACTAAATATCAAATTACCCCCAAGCGTCTAAATTCTATGTTTAGCCTATGTTTAGCATGAAACAAAAGATTTAACCCATTTTTGTGAAGCAAGGACCAATGAAATACAAAAGTTTTAAAGCTATTTTATACATTTAAATTAAAGTAACAATCACAATGACTTATGTTTTTTAGAGAAAAATTAAAGATATTTAAAAAACATACTCCAAGAAATCCCATCAACTTGCTTGATTTTTCATAAGCATGTAATAGTTTTTCTCTTATTAAAATTATATTTTTATCATAGTAAGTGTAATTAAAATATCTCAAAAAAACATTATTTAAAAATATTAAATTTTTTTTCACACTAAATAAAAATCGTTGTGTTATTGTTTACAAAAATTCTAAGGCTATTTTAAAGCATTTTGAAGGGTTTTTACTCATTATTCACACATATAAAAACAAGATTAAGCATGATAAACTTGATTCTTTTAGTCCTAACTCAACATAAGGCTTACCCTCATGTTACCAAGTCATGAAAATTATTTTTTATTATGAATGGAAATTGATGTATATAAATTATTACCTTTTATTTGTGTTCTTATAAAGTAATAAAAACTTATATGTATAAATTTCCATTTTACCTAATATCCCCCAAGCCTTTAAATTCTATGTTTAGCATGAAACAAAAGATTTAACTCATTTTTGTGTAGCAAGGACCAATGAGATACAAAAGTTTTGAAGTTATTTTATACATTTAAATTAAATTAACACTCATAATCACTTAAAAAATTCTAGAAAAATCAAAGGTAATGAGAAAACATACTCCAAGAATTTCCATAAAATTTCTTGATTTTTCATAAGCATTTCATATATTTTCTCAATAATAATATATTTTTAATTAAAAAGCAACAATTTATAAATTTTAAAATGTATTATATGTAATTTAAAAATATCCAAAATATCATAGAAACTTTTAACATTACTTGGAAACATTAAAATATATCACACTAAATAAAAAAACATTGTGTTATTATTTACATAATTTCAAAGGCTATTTTAAAGTAGCTTGAAGGGTTTTTATACATTTCATGAAGTGAAATAAAATTTCTAACCTAACAAAGTTAATTGTTCCATAGTTCATAATTGATTTAAAAAAAAGAGAAATGCTTACTTGGAAATACACATTTGTAATTGCATCTTTAGAGGTTCACTTGTGGTCCAACAAGCCACGATATTGGTCTACTTACACTTTCACTTAAAGATTACTTCATCTCTCCTAATCTATAGTGCTTCAAATTTCGTCCTCGGCCATCACATTGAATGTGTGCAAGAACTAGGCTTAAATGTTTCTTTTATAAAGGTTTGAGAGAAAGACTAATCAATTATCTCTCCTTTACAACCAAACAAGAATAGGCTACCATGGTTATGTGAGGCTACAGAATGGTGACGTGTTGCTTCAAGACTAGTCACCTATGTTAGAGGAGAGTAGAGAAATAATCATTGATGAAAATCACTACAAAATGATTAGTAAGTCATTGATGCCTTGATTCATGTAATAAGAGTGGAGATGATGAAGGGGAAGGTGATAGTGAAGATGATTATGATTATGCAAGTGATGATGTTTTCCCAGATATGGCGATTGCCATTGCTCACTTTGCTCCTTTCCCTCTCCTTAGATCAATAGGTGTTCCCCTCTTACAACTACACAGGCCTTCCACATCTTCATTCTTACCAACGACAAACCCTTTGCCCCCCTAAATAAATGCAACACATTTTTGTTTTCATTTTCATTTATTTCGGTAATCTTTAAACCCTATACCTCCCCCCTCCCCCTCAGAATTTAGATCAATAGATTTGTATGTAATCATCATTTAAGTTCCTTATTACTTCTTTTTTTACTTTAAAGAAAACTTAGGTTCTTTTTAGAGTGTTAAAAAAAAAACATTCAAATCAATCATAACTAACGTTCAATAAAAATCCCACAATTGTAACCCTTTGATTTTCATGACCCAATTTGTTTTAACATTGTGTAGTTTTTGCATTGTTGCTCATGAGTGATTAAATATTAATTTATTTTAGTACCAAAGAGATTCAACTTTACCACTCCTTTCAATCGAATTCAATGGCAAACATATAACATCAATCAAATAAGTTCTCACAAACTCATTGAGTACACCAACATAATTATTTGAAATTCATTCCATGGATCCCCATAGATTATAAATAAAGCTACGGGTCTTTCACTCATTAGTCACACATAAAATCTAAATTAATCATGATAAAGTTGATTGTTTTAGTCCTAACTCAATACTAAGGCTTACCCTCATGCTTCTTAGCAATAATTATTCCTTATTATGAATGGAAATTGATGTATATACACTATTTTCTTTTATTTGCATTCTTATAAGTAATAACAACTTACATGTATAAATTTCCATGTTACTCAATATCAAACTACCCCTAAGCCTTTAAATTCTATGTTTAGCATAAAATAAAAGCTTTAACATAAGACATGCACTAACCACTACACTGTTAACATGGATTAGATTAAGCAATATCATAGTTTTTGGTAGATTAATAATCATAGTACTCTCTTGTCACAACCTTTATCATACAAGACCAAGAAATCATGCTGCAATTCGCCTTGAATCTATATACGATAAAACAGGTTAATTTAAACACAATACTTTTTTCTTTTGTTTTTGAGATAGAATAACTCATAGTACAGAAAGAAATCCAACTAAATTATTCTATTATTTATATATAAGGGCTTTACTCAAAAGACATATGACATACAAGATCAACCATGAAACTCTTGAAGGGTAATAATTTTATAATTGGGTAGCACACTAAAGACACTTAAAGCTAGTTACTCAAAGGGGAGATTAGGGAATCCCTCCATCAGATGACTAGAAGCACAAGATCTATAGACGAATATGACACGATTAAGTCGGATGGCCTGAATAATCCTACTGTACACCTATTGGTAGGCTCAAGTCATAGCCTCACCCCCACATGATACTCTATAGGACATGGAGAATATGGATAGAAGGTAAAGAGTTAAACTATGTTGAGCTTCTCAACCCAATGCATCCTCCACAACTCATACTTGAGGTTGTCGATATGGTCCATGTGCATACAATAGTTGGTAGAAGTCTTATACCAACCCACATATTGTGTTCACTAGTGAGCGTGAAAGAACTGGTAGCAAAGCGAGACAAAAATCCAATCCATTACCTAGAATATATGCTCCCACAAGGGTAGGTTGCACTGCAAGCCTACCTAGTATACCATGAAAAATATCAAGTGAAAGTCCTCCTACACAAAATATCAAATATAAGAGAGCATCCTAAATTATTTTCTTACTATTTTAGATATTTAGTTCTGTATAGTTAGTAACATTGAACACTCCTTAGAATGCCCACAATTTGTTTGAATATTATTTCCTTATGCTCTTAGAAGATTATAGGTCAAAAAAATTGAATCTTATACTTTACTCAATTCTTGGAGTTTTTCCCTTTTGTTTACAAGGTATTAGTTGGCCTAAATTTATACTTTGATGGCAAACCGATAATGGTTTTTATAGGCTCAACTATGTACCTAATATGAGGATTTTTATTTGCATCAATGGCCAAGAGGGGATAGTTAATGCAGCTCAATATTTGTATATTGTGTTGAAAGATAGGTATGTGAACCCTATGTATGCAAGAGTGGATAAGGGTAGCTAGATGTAAATGAACTGGAAAGCAGGGGGAAACCCTAACCTTAGCCATCTAGAGGCTATATAAATTGCCTAAAGGTCACTCTCACAATAGAGGAGAGTGTACTAGTTGTACTTTTGAACAACTCACTAAGCATGATCTTCTTCTTGTACTTGAGCTCTCTCTCTCTCCCTCTTGTGCACACTCTCATGCTTCCACTCTGATATTTCAATATGGTATTAAAGCCATCTTTGCTCCAACAAGCTTCCTTCAGCTACATCCTGACCTAAGTGCACAAGAAGATCTCCTTCTTTCTCATTCACCTCCTTTCCACCATAGCCAGCCTTGACCACCTATCAGTGGAGGACCTGGGGTGGAAAAAAGAGACCATATCTTGCTCTTCTTCCTTCTAGAGAGTTGCTTCCCCTAGCTCAGGGTGCTCCAGCATGGCACTTTAAACGTAGACATTGGGTAGCTAGAAAGATGCCATTTCCAAAATTCGTGAATCTGTTGTAGATTTTGTTGATGCTAGTTCAACTCGACGGTGTAGCCTACTGTGGGGGTGCAATCATCCTCTTGGCTACCATAGGGATTAGTTAGCCCCCTAGTGGGCCATCTCCACCTAAGAGGGTTTGAGTGAATTCCTCTCCTATTGGTTGCTGCAATCAAAACCCTAGATGTGGGTTTCCTAGCATTGATATCTAGGAAGCTTCACTCTGGGAATCATTAACAACAATTCTAATCATTGAATCATATGCTATGAAGTGTGTTCCTAATCTGGGAGTAGTTCCAATGCTTAGGGGACATCAATGAGCTCACTGAGAAGCCAACTCTCAACATCGATGTTCAATCAAGCATCTCACTAAGCTTGACAAGGTAAATACCTAAACATCTCAAGTGGTCTTAACCTTGAGATGAGTGCTTCTTAGCATTGAAAATGCATTTCGTGACATTAGTTGCTGTTGCCTTATGATGAAACAAGAACATGGATGTAATTGAAATCTCCTTGGATTCTTCATAAAGTGTTGAAGTTCTTGATCTACCTTGCACAACCAAATATTTGTCCACTAAACCACAAGGTCGGGAAGAGCGAGAGGTCCTCCAATCAAAGTTCACCTCATTGATGCCCAGGAAAATAGTAAAACCTAAACCAAGGGTTGTCCAAAGGAAAGGACCACCAAAATCTTATTTTAGAGATACTACACATGTATGATTTCCAACCCTTTTCATCCTTACAGTTTTAAAGTTTACTTAGTTGTAAGGTTATCATTTCTGTCAGTTGGTTCACACTTGGCCATTTGTAAAGGACTAGATAGTGACATTGCCTTAGGGCAATCGGTAAGACCATCCTATTATGGCCATGGCTTATGCTGATGTTAGGCCTCAAATTCGTAAGTTTGATGGAAAATATTTCCATCCCTAGCAAGTCTTGGTGAAGTATAGTATGATGGAATGGGGTTATTGGCCCTTCATCAAAGGGACCAAGGTTATTGATTCATCAAACCCACTTGATGTAGAAGATAATGAAAGAGCTCAAGCCATCATCATGCTTCATCTAGATGAGTCCCTAATTCATCATACACCAACTCTCCACTGCCAAGGAGAAATGGGATGAGCTTGAAAAGCTCTATGGTGCTATAGGGAAGAACTCCAAAAATTTCCCAAAGATTCTCTTTTTTAGCTAGGAGTATAAACAAGGAGAAGACCTAGGTAAGTTTATTTCTCACATGAATGGGCTCATGGCACAGTTGACCTCCGTTCAAGCACCAATTCATGATGAAGATGCCGTTGCCATCCTTTGAAGGCTGTAAAGAAGGTCTTTCCAACCCTTGTAACTACCCTTATCAATATCCCTAATCCAACTTTGGAAAGCACCATCCAGTCCTGCTTAGATGAGGAGAAAAGGAGACAAGGATCTACCCCAACAACCCATGAGAAACTCGTGGTTCATACTGTCTCCGCCAAATGCTCCTTTTGCAATAAGAAGGGACATCTTGTCTAGTAATTGTTGGAAAAAATGTCCCAACAAAATGAAGTGCAACAAGCATAAGAAGACAGGGCATATTACTAGTAAATATCCTACCACCCCTGAACTGCCCAAAGAATTGGAGGCCAACTTTGTCTCCAAAACATTTGAAGATAGACTTTTCTAAATGCTATAAATCCTCTACTTATAAGCACTCTTGTAGCCTGATTTATAAAGGCATCCCATTTTGTTTAAGGGGGAGCCTTAACATGCCTTGTAGTCCAATGCCACTCTAACATTCAAGGGGGTGTTAAAAGATAGGCATGTGAACCCTACGTATGCAAGGGTGGATAAGGGTAGCTGGTGTAAATGAATTGGAGGGCAGGGGGAAACCCTAACCCTAGCCATCCATAGGCTATATAAATTGCCTAAAGGTCACTCCCACAGTAGATGAGAGTGTACTAGTTGTACTTCTAAACAACTCACTAAGCAAGATCTTCTTCTTGTACTTGAGCTCTCTCTCTCTCCCTCTTGTGCAGACTCTCATGCTTCCACTTTGATATTTCAACATATTGGGGATTCCTAAATACATAACTAAAGTTTCTTGCAGTAATCTAGCATCAAGCTAAGATGATTGTAATTCAGAGTTGACAAAGACTCAAGGTGGATAAGGACCACACTTGGTTCAATGAGAGTGAGAAACAAGGGGGGGCTGAGCATCAACCCCTTTGCATAGCCTCACAATAATAATAAAAAATGGTGCTTATTCCATGACCCTAGGAAAAATAAATTTTGTCATCCCTTTGCTAAACTTTGGGAAAGCTAGTTAGCTAAATGATTCTGCCCAACCATAGGATGGTTTCAGCATCCATCGCTTTTCATAAATGATGGGGCATAATTTTTAATTATTTAAGTAAGCATGCTACTCGTGTTGTGGAAACACATACAAATAGCTTAATTAATCAATCTTGCATAGGTTCTTTGGCATGCCTTTAAATTAAGAACACCAAAACAAACCCTTTTTTTAAAAACAAATGGCTCATGTTATCATCATACTTATAAACTACTTTGAGGAGCAAACCAACGCCTAAACCAAGTTTCCACCCTTGTCCTATCCATCCCATGCATTCCAATGCATGATCACATTGGGCTTGTATAGGTTTCCTTCCCTAGCTTAGGGCATGGATCTTCCATGCACCTGAATGCACTTAAATAAAACAACAATGAATATGGACTAATTCTTTTCTAAAAATAAATTCAAAGGAATAATGTTGCACATTTTCCTTTGCTAAATATGCAAGTAAAAATACTATCTCATTTCTCATGTACTTATCGACTATGGAATTTTCTTCAACACATGAGATCTATGGTTTCCAAGTTCTATCCATTGTATTCTTTCCCATCTTTCAAGCTTTGAGGACAAAGCTTCTTGATGTGAGGATGGCTTGTAATGTAAGTAATTTCTAGGGTATTTTTACTAGTGTTAGACTTGAGAATTGGGGAAATGTTGTAATGAAGTAAAAGCATAGGATAGGGGGAAGTATTAAAGGTTGGAGTTGTAAGATTTGAGCAACATTTTGATCACTTGACAAATACAAAATTTCCAGCTTAGCTTAGCTTAGTACTAGCATTTTCTTCCTTGTATTCTTCTTGTAGTAGCCATGGCTACCCTGTGTTATGGGTTGATGAAAGATTATCCATTGCACGGCCATGATTTTCCATTTCCTTGTTTAATTTCTTGTTGTATAGGAGCAGTCAATCAGGTAAATGCTAATTAAGACTGGAGCAGTAATTTTTCTGGTGAATTGACAACAAGAAAAGTTTTATTAGCTACTTATTGGTGACCTATGCTCTTTAAGGATGCTCATCACCATTGCAAAAAATGTGATTTATGTCAAAGGATACACTGATCTTCTAAAAGTTTTACTATAAACTCAACACATATATTGGCATTAATACTTTTGAGAAGTTGGGAATTGACTTTGTGGATCCAATCGATCTACCTACTAGATATCAATCTAATTGATATATTTTAGTTTGTATTGACTACATAATCAAGTTTGTGCAAGTGAAAGTGCTTAAGATGGATAAAGCCATTAAGATCTATAAATTTATGTGTGAAATATTATTACACATTTTGGTTTCCCATTAGAATTAGTAAGTGATTGAGGTCTCCATTTCTTAAATGGTTCGATTAGCATGTTTACAAAGTTGTATAAGTTATTCATCACAAATAAACACCTTATTCTCCTCAAGCTAATAGCCAAGTAGAAGTGGTATTTTAACTGAAATTATCACATCTCATAAACAAGATTGGGATAAGCATCTTTATGAGACACTTTGGGCCTACATAACCACTTATAAGGTAACTGCACAAAATACACCGCTCAATCTGGTTTATGGAAGTATTGCTATATTCCCTATTAAGCAAGAGTTGCTTGCTTTACAAGTAGCCTCTCATTACATTTGGGTGAGGTTGAATTGTTAAAAGAATTGATTAAATTGGATGAGGAGTATTTATTAGTCTTACAGAGCTTGGAGGTGATGCAAAAGCGTCAAAAAACTTGGCATGATCAAAACATTAAAGTACTATAGTTTAAACAAAATGACTTTTTTCTCTGATACGATAGTCGATATTATAAAATCTCCTAGAAAACTTTGAATTTGTTGGCTAGGTCTCTTTAGGGTTATAAATGTCTATGATAACAGTCCTATTGATTTGCAAGACATTACCACAAAAAATGAGATCTTTAGGGCTAATGGCTTATGGCTCAAAACATTTTGTAACTTAATGCTAGTGAGGTATAGTTAGATTGGTGGTTAGGTCAACCTCTAGCTAATCTAAATTTTGAATTTCTTTTTGATTTGGGCTAGGATACAAGTATAGAGTTTTTGTGGAATGATTCTATGATGCCACAACTTGATGGGGATAGTCCTAATCCCTTTGGTTCAAGGCTGTCTTCCATTCCTTGATTCTCAACACATGACAAGTTTTATGCACCTATGGGTGAGTGTTGTTGTGGTTGACTATTTAATATTCTTTTCTACTCATAGTTTCATCCATGTGTGCATTGTAGAGAGTGTTATCAACAAATTTCTCTCTAGGCTATGGAGTTGTGTTTGCAGTGCCGCACATATTTTAGGCGCTATGGTATTACTCGGATATAGATGGCATTTGGTTACTCGTACTAGCCTCATGATCAATATAGTGCATTTTCACCTCTCAAAATAAAGATCAGGGGACACTAGGCTTGGAATTGGAAAGCTACAAGTGTAACTATCCGAATGTGCATTGTAGAGAGTGTTATCAACAAATTTCTCTCTAGGCTATGGAGTTGTGTTTGCAGTGCCGCACATATTTTAGGTGCTATGGTACTACTCGGATATAGATGGCATGTGGTTACTTGTACCAGCCTCATGATCAATATGGTACATTTTCACCTCTCACAAATAAAGATCAAGGGACACTAGGCTTGGAATTGGAAAGCTACAAGTGTAATTGTCCAAATGTATATCAACTTCTAAACTCTGTATTGACATACACATGATCTTGTGTGTATCTTTCAAGAGAGGCTCCTTGCACATATTGACCATCAATCAAGTGACACGGTGCTCATACTACAAGTCTCATTATGAAGATGTGATAGGCTGAGACTTTACACAAGGACTTGGAGATCTCTAGTGAGTCACCTAATTGGACATGCTTGCCACCATTAGATGTTAGCGAGTACTATGATGTAATCAATTCCTAGAGTGTAAATACTATGATTTTGTGATGGGCTAGAGGCATTTGAATTACTAGAGCTTTTTTGGGATAGCACATAGGCTACCAAGGATATTGTTGATGAGATGGATTTGAATATCCTTGAGCTATCTAGTAAGACCTCTTCCTTACTTTAGGATAAGGTGGATTGGTTAGGGTAAGAGGGATCAAAGGATTTAGATTATCTTGGCTTAGGTTTTCTCTTTTGTTTTATTTTTTTATTTTTTCTTAAAAAACCTAAACTAAAAACATGAAAAGAAAAAAAACACCAAAATAAGAAAAATAGATAGTTCTACTAGTTGTTTAATATTGCCCATGCACATGCTTAGTATACTTAGTCTCACTTAAGTAGTTAGTTGCACACATGGTTAGGGTCATCCTTTTAGTGGTATGGGCTAGTTCACTTTAAGATGATAAGTGGAAGATTTTTTATGGGAGAATAGAATCAAAGAGGAGATGCATAATGGTAGAAGACATCAATAGGGTTGAAGAGGATTATTGTGTATCAATCCTCTCCCTTCGCTCATTCGATTATACATGGCGAGAAGACTTCTTGAAGATCATGGAGAGTCTTTATTGCCTTACCAGATATTATGTAGAAAGGAGATGGAATCCATACAATGTTTATTGCTTCATAGATGTTGAAAGACTTTTATATCTCGAGACCAACCTAAAAGGAATACGATGGATGGTAGAATTAAAACTTGTTAAGATATTTTTGTTTGAGAAACCTTTAATAAAAACCTTCGTAAATGTAAACGGTCAAAACATATACCAAGATCAATACGTTTATGGTCAAGTAACTAACATCCTACTCCCTAATAGAATAAATAACCTAGGAAGTTTAAAGAAAAACAACTATGTTGTCAAAGGATTTCCCAAACAACCCAACCAATACCATCTTCTTAGAGTTCATGATAAACCCCTTGTATTTAAGGAAATGTCTATTGCCAAGTTCCATGATTAGATATACTAAATGTGTCAAAAAGCTCCATTCAAAGCTTGCTCAATGTACATATTTACGTACTAAAAACTATGTATATATTTACATAATAAAAAATAAGTATTTATGGTGTGAATAATTACATTTAAAAATTCAATGGAATATTTTAAGTACCCTTACCACCACTAGTCTTCAAAGTAGGTCAATAAGAAAAGAAGTTTCTCTTAAAACAAGTAAAGCTATCTGAATTCAATGGTGAATGATTGAAAATAGAAACTTATGTAGAAGCATGGATCCAAAAAATGAGGGACTACTTTGTTGTAGTTAGAACGAGTGTAGTCAATCAATCTATTATCACCCAACCATGTCTCACCAGAGAAGCCCATCTTTGGTGGAAGAAATGGTGTCACAATAAAATTGTTATTGAGACATCCAAACCTGGGAGTAGATTAAGGCAACTGTCCAGGGAAAGTACCTATCTCCAACATACCAAATCCTAAAAATAGATGAATTCTTCAATTTGAGATAACAAGTACTACTCTCATTTTGTTTCCCTCCTAAAGTATGTCCCAAAAATGACAACACAACAAGTAGCTCACTCGTACCAAGGCCTAAATCTTCCATTGAATGGGAAATTAAAATCTATTAAACCCTTTGACCTCAAGGATGCCCTACTGTGAACTTAGCCCTTGATGGATTCCCTTCTAGAGGAAATTTTTGGGCTACCCCACACTTCCCCAATTGTGGATTTCTTTATTTAGAAAGGGCAAAGGTCAACCTTTAGATGGGAAATCAGAACTAGGCTCTCTTGAATCTTTTCAACAATGGCCCTAATTGCCAATGCAATAACAACAATCCTCATCTTGTAAATAGCAACCAAGGAGCCCAATCCCTTTGCTTCACATGTAACCCATCATGCCACTTTAGAGCCCAATGTCCTGTCCAAAAAAACAATGCTACCCCTCCTCATAATCCTCTAGCAAGGGGAAATTTCAATAATGGAATACAAGGATGGGGAGTGAAATAAGGGACCAGTGGGCTGAGCTTGCTTCCTTGCTGGACAAGAAGAAGAAGAGAACCCTACCATTTACGAGGAAATGGAGAGAGTCCCATTCATGTGGGCATCAATAATTAAGGTGCCACATGCCGATTTACCACCCTTGAAGTGCCTCCAAAACACCAAGGTAAATCCTTTCAACTTCTTATTGATTGTGGTGCTACTCACTCCTTCATGTCCCCTAAGTGTATAAAGAAATTATAGCTAGATCCTAAACTTGCTAGAAAACTTGTAGTAGAGGTTGCAAACATGAAATAAATATATTCAAGCAAAATAGTTAGAAACATAGAACTACACTTAGGAAACAAGCACATAAAGGCAAACTTTTGGGTTCTATCTTTATGAACTTATGACTACCTTTTAGAAATGGATTGGTTGGGTTCCAATTAGGCAAATATCCATTATGGGGAAGGAGTAACTAATTTTAACAATTTTTAGGGAATCTTACTCTAGGCTCAGGGTAAGGTAGGGAAACCTAGATTATAACTAGCAAAAGCAAGTTTATTAATTAAGGATTTGAGGAAAGGACTAGCCATCTATAAGATCAAATTAAACAAGGTAGAACCACCCATGGACCTTGAAGAACCTTCATGGCTTAGTGAATATGTTAACATATTTCTAAAAGTTCTAATAGAATTATCTCTTAGTTGAGAAGTTGATCATGCTATTAAATTAACCCAAAGAGCTAAATTAGTGGAAAAAAAGCCCTACAAAATATCTATTCGTGAGGCCATTGAGCTAAAAGACCAGCTCGGAGGAGCAAGGGTTATTCGACCAAGCAATTCACCTTGGGGTGCCTCCATGCTCTTTTAAAAGGAAAAGGATGGGACTCTAAGGCTTTGTATTGATTATTGTAGATTGAATAAAGTAACAATAAAAAGTAAGTATCCCATTTCACAGATTGATGAGTTTCTTGATCAACTTTAAGAAGCATAATTATTTTAAAAAATTGATCTAAGATCATGTTACTATCAAATTCAGATAATAGAAGACGATATCCCAAAGATCGCATGTAACAGTTTGGTTCGACTCATGCACTGGCTACTTTCAATAGACTAGTTTAAGAAAAATTTAAACCATACCTTGATGAATTTGTTTTTGTATTCTTTAATAACATCTTGGACTATTCCAAAGAAGAACAAGACCATTCGAACCATCTTTGAATCATCCTTGAAACTTTGATGACAAATTATGTTTATCCAAAGCAAATCAAATGTGCCTTTTTTTTTAGAAAGATGATCGAGTAGTTCTATTTTATTATCTCAATTGAGGGAATCTTGGTCAATCCAACTAAGGTGAGGGATGCTTAAGACTGGCTAGCTTTGCAAAGTGTCAATGAAATCCAAGAATTCTTAGGACTCACATGATGGTACCGCATTTTCATAAACAATCATGCTCTAA
This sequence comes from Lygodium microphyllum, assembly GCF_053477565.2. Taxonomy (NCBI): domain Eukaryota; kingdom Viridiplantae; phylum Streptophyta; class Polypodiopsida; order Schizaeales; family Lygodiaceae; genus Lygodium; species Lygodium microphyllum. The sequence continues at coordinate 123,198,785 of NC_141162.1, read as the reverse complement.
TTTTCAGCCCCTTGACTAAACTCCTCAAGAAATAAACCATGATAGTGTGGACTCCTATAGAGTAGGAGAGCTTTGATAAGCTAAAGGCATGGCTTGCCACTACATCAGGATTGATGCTCCCCAACTTCTCTCAAGAATTCAAAGTCGTCACCAATGCTAGCATTGTAGTAGTGTGGGCTAAGTGATTTCCCAAGAAGGCGGACTACTCTTCTCGAAAACTAATGCCTTATGAGATAATTTATGCTTTGCATGATCTAGAGCTTCTAATAGTCATCCACACTCTCAAACTATGGCACTACTATCTAGTTGGTTGCATATTCACCCCCATCTCGATTTTTAAAAGTATAAAATGGATCTTTACTCACCCAAAACTCAAGATGAGCAAAGAAGATGGATCAAAGTCTTGCCAAAATTAGGCTTTGAGATTTGGTACCATCCTAACAAAGAGAATGTGATGATTGACATTCTCAATTAGAAAGCCTTCATAAATGTCCTAATAATTGAAGACCCTTCAAGGCAAGGAAGTCTTGCAAGCCTCATGTCAATACCTAGCAATCTCATTTTGGATGCAATGGCCAAAATAAAGATCCCAAAGACACAAAATACCTTGATATAAAAAGGATTATTTGTCTAGAGAAGAAGACCATGAAGGAGAAGGCCAAGAATCAAGAATTATATCCTACAAGATGGGCTATTGTATTATTGGCAAAAAATTTATATATTCAAAAGTTTGAAGTTGAAGAAGAAGATCTTGCAGAAAGCTCATGACAACCCTGTGGCTAGATGCCTAGGTTATACCAAATCTTTGAATGTAGTCAAAAGAAGCTACTTGGCTAAGAATGAAAGTAGATATCCTTAGATATGTAACCCAATGTCTGAGCTATCGAAAGGATCAATGTTAAAAGGGTCAAGCTTCTTGGAAAATTACACCCTCTCCATATCCCTTAGATGAAATGGGAATATATCAACATGGATTTTGTAGTGGGCCTACCCATTGTACAAGGAATATATAATATATGCTTACTAAGGTAGCTCATGCTACCCTCATTAAATCAACCCACAAACCTTTTAATATTGCTAGAATCTTCATCAAAGAGATATTTTGACTACGTGGGCTCCTAAAAAGGATCATTAATGATTGTGATACTCTCTTTACTACCAAATTATGGACTGGTCTCTTTCAAGGCATCATAACCCACCAGCAATGTTTCAACATGGCATATCATCATCAAAATGATGGATAGACTAAAAGAGTAAAACAAGTTTTGGAAGATATTTTAAGAGCCTATTGTAGCAAGGAACCAAAAGGTGGATTGAATACCTTTCATTAGCAGAATACACCTATAATACTTCATTCCAACAAAGTATTGAGATGACTTTGTTCCAAGCATTATTTAGGTATGAGTGCTTATTTCCCCTAGATTTCTTTGATTCTACCAAAATGGTAGAAGCCTCTAAAAGAATGCTAGATGACATATAAAAGTAGGTTAAGTTAAACCAATAATATATAAAGGTAGTATGGATTGGCAAAAGACCTAAATAGACCCAAAGAGAATTAATTGAATTTTTAAAGAAAGCAATATGGTATTCCTAAGGGTTTTGACCCAAGAAAAGTTCTCTATGCCTTGGAAATTCAAGAAGAGTAGTCCAAGATATTGTGGGACATAGAAAATCATAAAATGCCTTGGGACAGTACATGCATACAAACTAGCCCTACCTCCTCATCTAAAAATCCATGATGTATTCCACATAAGCTTGTTGAAATCTTATGTTTCCAATCTTGAGCATATCCTTGATGATGAGCAAATTATAATACTAACCCAAGGGATCCTTGAAGTCAAGCATGAGAGAGATCTAAAAATTAGGGAAAAACCTTTGAGAAATCATATATTACTAAAATGCTAATCCAATGGAAGGGCTTCCTAGAAGAAGATATTACCTAGATTGAGGAATTCCTTCTCCAAAAGAAAGAGAACACCTTGCATTTCTCTTGATATAAGAACATCTCGATTTCTCTAAGGGGAAGAGAATGTAATATAACCAAATTTCTCAATTATTATACATAATTTGGCCTTCACTTAGCCTTGATCACTCGTCCATAAAGTTTATACGTCTATTTTTATTCATACATCCTTGTAATGACTCGAACTAAGCTAATTAGTGTTCAACTAGGTTGAAATAATTTGTGCAATTTAATTAAAACTTTTCTAAATTAAAGTAATTTATTTTGAATTTTATAAGATTTATTAATTTTTTTAGAATATAATATTAAAATTTTAATTATCTTGATTAATCATTGATTTTTTGAATTATCATCTTAAGGATTATTTTTATTTTAATTTATTGATAATTATTTTCTCAAATTATTTTTAAATTTTAAATAAGTTTACAAATTTTTCTATGCCTCTAATTTGATTAATGTATCATAAATATTATATTAATTTTTAGTTTATTTTAATAATTAATTTTTGATTTCTTTTACTTAAATTGGGAATCATTTATATATCACACACACACACACACACACACACACACACACACACACACACACACACACACACGAAAAAGAGAAACTAAGTAAAAAAAATTGCACTAAATTAACGAATATTTTCTCTTCTTTTAATCTTGAATAAAAAACGAGAAACACTCCTTATGTAATAAAATGAAAATAGTTTCTCCTTGCCAACTCCCCATATAAAGATGAAACCACATTCCTCTTCCTAAAAACTATTTAAGGAAGGACCTCCCTTCACATTTTCAAAACGGAATGATGAGAAGGTTACTCTCTCTCTCTCTCTCTCTCTCTCTCTCTCTTTCTCTCTAGGAAATTGTGCAAAAAGGAGTTAGCGGCAGTTTGTGCATTGGCACTCAACTTTCAAATCCCTCCTCTCTCTCTCTCTCTCTCTCTCTCTCTCTCTCTCTCTCTCTCTCTCTCTCTCTCTCTCTCTCTCTCTCTCTCTCTCTCTCTCTCTCTCTCTCTCTCTCTCTCTCTAGGAAATTTTGCAAAAAGGAGTTAGCGGCAGTTTGTGCACTGGCACTCGACTTTCAAATCCCTCTTTTTTCTTTTTATCATTTTCCCATCCACTATGTCCTTGCGTAAGCGTACTAATGGGCAAGTCCATCGATTAATCATGTCATTGATAATATGATTATAAATATGATTGATGCATATTATATTATATTATATTCATAAGTAATTCATATTATTTGAATTTTAATGAAAAAATTCTTTTAAATAAAAAATTGAACTATATCTTATTTTCTTTAAAAAATTTCAACTTCTTAATTTAAGAATATAAATAATACTCAAAATTTTAGAAATTACTATTTAAAAGTTATAAATATATCAAATTAGCTTAAATTTTTTAATCAAGTTGATAAATAAAACATGCTTAGATATATGATATATAATTAGATGGAAGTGATAAGACAAGAAATTAGTTAAAATTCCTACAATTAGTTATTAAAATAAGAAAATTTTAAATTTTTACACCAAATTTCCTTAAAAACTTTCAAATTTTCTATTAAACTTCTAGGCAATTTTGTTTACTTAAGAAGTTAAATAGCCAACAAAATAAATAAGTATTGTACTAATGTGGCTTCAAAAATCATGTCTTTAAAAATGATATTTTAATAGGTAGTATTTTTACTTATATATTTAATGAAAGAAAATATGTAAATTTATTCCTTCAAATTTCTTTTCAAAAAATAATTAGTACAGATTCCTTATTGTCTTATTTAAGTGCGTTCACACACATGGAATGTTAAAATGTACTCTTGCATATGTAAATAGAATATCAAGGTATGTTTACGCACATGATATAGCATGTTCACGAGCATGATGTCAAGCTTCATTTTCAAATAGATTCTTAGTGATCTAAGTAAAGATAGATTTCTATTTACTAAAAAAGTTGAGAAAATTTAGTTGATTCTTATTTTGAAAAAAATGATTGTTGGAAATTTTGAAACCGGTTATGGTTGGTCAATCCCAAGGTTACCTTGCATACCCTTCACCCAAAGTGTAAATAGAATACCTAAGGCAATTAAGCACTGCTTATGTATACTTGATCTCATGTATAAGAAGGTTACCCCTTGTGGGAGCCTCTTGCTCGATTGCCTAGACCCCTGGACCACTTATTGCTTCAAGCGTTTCAAGCTAAGTGCAATGGCTACCTCTCACATAGCCATATGCGCTCTCACAACTATGAGTGTAATGAGCTTACCTCCATGCTCGATCGAGTTGCCTCCTCCCTCAAGCACTCTGGTAACTCCATGTTCCAAGGTGCAAGCTCAAGCAAGCACGATCCTCAAGCTCCAAGCTCCATGCTTCATTGCCGTGCGCGAGACAAGAGAAGAGAAGAAGAAGAGAGGAGAAGATGGAGAGCTTCTCCACCATGGTCCCTCACCCTCACACACTTACTTCCTCACTCCCTCACACTCCCTCTCTTAAGCACAAGCTCAAGCAAGCAAGAACAAGAAGAAGAAGAAGAGATCTAGTTTTGGCCACACACAAGAATGAGTTTCTTCATTCACTTTTTGCCTTTTATACAAAACCCTAATCCCTTTTGGGCACCCATCCCTTTTTTACATGCCCATCCATTTTAACCTAGGTCCGCTTTTCATATCCCCTTCATATTTGCATTGTGCCTTCATCCATGTCTATCTACATTTACAAATTGCACAGGAGGGAGCTTGCTGCTCTCTTACAAAAATTTAGGGTGTGCCTTTGCATTTAAAATGTGCCTTTCTTCTTTTGTGTTTGCCCGAAACTTTTAAGGTTGTCCTTGTGTTTTTGACATTTTTTCCTCCTATTTTTTTAGTCGGACTACCTTTTACCATTTTTCCTACATCTTTTTAACTTTATTTTTGCTTTCTTTGCATTGGGGTTAACATTACCCCCCTCCTAACCAAGTGCTAGTCCCATGGCACTTGTTAACCCTTGTTGATGAGGGCTTGGGTGGTTGAAGAGTTTTCATGTGGATCAATGATGGGGCTTTGTGGAGATTGGCCATGGAGAAGAAGCATCACAAAATGGATGTGAAATTGTGGAGGTCGAGAGTAGATTGAGTGGGTGATGGGGGCCTCCAAAGTCAATGGTCAATCGTGGATTGTCGAATGTGCCTTAAAAGGAAAAGGAAGTGCACAACTTGGGGGGTATGCCTACCTCACTATGTAGTGCAAGGTATCCGTGCCAATGAAGCCGGGAGTTGGGTTGAACCTCAGGGAAGCTTGTGGTGTTGTCCCACACTTGAGGTTGCAATTTGTGTACATGGGAGGTGCTGTGGTGGGTGTGTCTCAGGGAGACATGTCTAGCCATAGGCAACAAGTACAAACTCCCTAGGTGTGTCCTGCCCTTGATGTGGCCGAAGTGTGAAGTGGGGGGATAGGGAGGGCTAGGGGGTTAGGGCCAACCAAGGCCACCGGATGCACCTAATTTGAGAACCCCTAGGTGTGATATTTGTGCCACTCTGATGTTACATGAGAAGCTCTTTGTTCCTTTCTTTTTACTTCGTGTGGGTATTTTCTTTGTTTTCTCTTTTCTTTTTATTTTTTATTTTTCTTTTTTCTTTGTATTTTTCCTCTTTTTTTTGTGAGATACATTAGGAGGAAGCATGCTAGATAGCATCTTGATGCTCTTCAGTAGCTACATTTCAAGGGGGCCTAAGAGACTTGCTAAGGAATGCATGGCTTTCCATGTAGCCCTTCGCTCTTCTAACTATACTTGTGGCTGCAGAGGGGGACTTCTTCACTGGGTGTAGGTGCAAAATCTTGGACTTTGCTAACTAAGTACTACACCCATTTATTTGCTTTCACTGACTGCCCCTTCTACAATTCCTTGTGTTGGGGTGATTGTTGGTGTAGCCATGACAAGTGGGATTGCGTACAACGGGGGTTTATCCTTGCCTTCTTGCACCGGTCTTGGTCCCACTTCTTCAACTGCTGTGCTCATGCCTAGCACATCCTCTCTTATTGGGATCATTATTGCCAATTCTTAAGATTGGGAGGGTTGCTCCATGGATCTCTAGATGGCCAGGAATTCTCCTCCTCCTCCTCCTCTTGTTGCCTTAGTCGTTCTTCATCCTCTTCTTGGCTCTTTCAATGCTCTTCCTCTAATCTCTTCAATTCCTCATCCACCCTTTGCAACTCACTGTTTTCCTCGGAGGTAGATCAAGTTCTCCTTATGGGGATTTTGAGAGTGATATTTTTTCTCTCCCCTTGGCTTGATAACTCTGAGCCTTGCTACTCACTGACCGTCCTCTTGCTCAAAGCTTCTTGCTATTGAGGTGATTGGTCATTCTCCTTTTCATTAACAACTCCCTCCGTATCGTCCTACAATTCCTTGTGGACTTTCTCTTCCCCCAGTTCTCCTGCTGAAAGTGAGATGGTTGGGCTTACTAGGGTGGGAGAGCGATGCTCCTCTTGGATTGGTGACAACTCGAGGGTCTCCTCTACTACTTGTCTTTTCGCCTCCCCTAGAGCTTCTTGAATCATGGTAGTTAACACTCCTCCAAAGCCTACTGTTGAAACATTGGATGCAAGTTTTTTTTTTGTGTAGAATTTGCTGTGGTAGAGCCGGAGAGTCCCCTTCTACCATTCTTAGTGTTGTGGCTAGTACCTTTGCCCATGCCTGTATTGTCTTCCTGACATAGGCATTCCAATTTACCTCGTCCAAGGTATTGAATGTAAGGTTCTCCAGCAATGGTACGCCTGTTCTATTCACAAGAGCATTATATCTCTGGCTTGAGAAAAGGGTGTGGACCAATTTAGCCTATAGTCGAATAGTGGGGTTCAGAATATTAGCTAGGTAGATTCCATCATTAGTGTAAACCTTCTTTTTATCAATCGCATACACATCCCTCATTAGCCTCTTCTTTATCTTCTCTACTAATCCCAATGTCTTCTCCACAATTTGTAGATTAAGGGAAAATTCCACCCTTCTAGAGGTTTTGCCTTGCCTAATGGTCATTGTGTCGCTGCTCCTTTGGACATCGCAAGTCCTCAGGAATTCTGTGTACCTATCATGGTCAATCTTCTAGCCAACCTTCTCTATGTATCTGTGGAGATTGCATACTTGACTATTTGTCTCATTGCACCTTCCTTGTTCCCCAACTTTCCCAAATTGCTGACGCTGTGGTACTTTAGCGAGTTGTAGACCTGTGTTTTAGTGGCCAATCGGCACTTGTTGTGCTCTTTCTCTGAGGGCCTGCCATCTCGAGTTCTGTTATGGCACAATAGCTTACAATTATCTCATTTGAGAGTACTTTTTGCAAAAAATGAAAAGTTTAAGATTGAACATTATGGAATGGTGCGATGGTCCAACAAGGAATGGAAACTTTTTATACTTCAAGCAATCCACACATTCCAAGCATGAATTCCATAAAAGATTTTCTTCAAGTATAAGTTTCCTTTAATTGTCCTTTTTTTCTTTTGAAATTTGATTTGAAGTTTTGAAGTTCAAGTCATGTTTCTTTTCCACCTTACCCCCTCCCCCTTAGAAATGATAAAAATCCTTCCCAGGATTGGAGGATGAAGGGTTAAGGGCATGAAACACTTGCTTATGGTACTTTATTTCTTCATGAGCCAAGCATAGAACTGTGGGTTATACTCTAAATGGGCATGATTGTCCATGTTTTGAGGCCAAATGCCTATTTGCATAATGTAGGTTAGGACATAGTTAGGAAGTCTCTAGAGTTGCTCTTGTTGGCAACATGCAGTTTTTCCTTAGTCATCAGGAGTCGATCCAAATAGGGATGGACCATGGCATATTCCTCTAAAGGTCAAATGAGGTAGGAGCCACATAGGTAGGGTCATACTTAGCGATTTTGATTGCGCATATTTGCCTGCTGTTGGTTGTAATTTAGCAACCCTCTTATTCCCATTGGAGATGTAGAGTATACCATTTTTGTAGAAATGAAGAGTTAAAGTCATCTAGCTTTGTTAGCTCTTGGGTTGTTGTGCAGAGACTTTGCTCCTACTATTTGATGTGATCAGCTGTTGTTTGCAAGCTTGATCTCTTGAGAGATCTCGATGGCAATTAATTCCTCAGCTACCTTGGGAAGCTTGACAAACATGAAATCTTTCTCCTCCCAAGTGCATGGCAGGAGCGTACTTCCATTGCTAATGTCTCATCGAGGAGACCTAAGTCTAGCCGTTCATAGCTCCTATCTAGTGTGGTGAATGTGGCCTCCTATCATTTGATGTAGGTGATGAGGTTATCCCCCATGTCCATGGTGAGGTTTGAGGCCAACACAAAGATAGATCTATGCTTATAGGAGGGTCTGAGGCCTATGGGAGGTTGGGGGTTTGGCTGGACTAGATAACTTAGGAACTGATGCCTGCATCATGAATTGGTTAGTAGGGTGTTTAGTGGCCACTTCTGTGATGGGTTGGTCTTGGGGCTTAGATGATGCACTCGCCTTCTGCTTATGAAGCAGTTGGGACACTAGGAGTATCGGTCTAGGGCAAATTGGTTTTGCTTTTGGTCGATAGACTCATTGAGGTTCTATGGATTTGGTGGTTTTGAGTCAATCGCTTTCTCATTCCCGGGTGGCTTACCATTTTGTGGAGATGGGCTAGAGGGCATGGATTGAGGGGCACACGTGCCGCTTGTAGACTTGGGGAACCAAATCTAGTTGTTGCCTTTGTAGTAGCCTTGGTGGGCATGAAATAGGTCTTTGGGTACCCATCATGGCTTGACCATTTATTTACTTCGGTAGAGCCATCTTTGCCTCCTAGGCCTAGGGCGTGATGTTCTATGGCTAGGACCTCATACGGTTCAACTTCTAGGTGGTTGCGGTTGTTGTTTGGGTACCCATTTGAGCTACTACTCAGTGGCCTTGGATATGTCTCCTTTGGATTGTGGGCAGTTTGTCTTGGTAGGGTGGGACAAGTCACAACCCCCCTCTTTAGACCTTGCACTAAGTTCCTCTATCTGTGGCACTGTAGGCTTTGATGGAGCCATGTTGCCCTTGTTGAAAACCATCATTATTTGAACATTGCCAATAGCGAGGTGAATGCGCTGTGAGTCATAGTCGACCTTGTAGTGTGCTTGTTTCTTGAATGTGTGTCCTAGCAACAATTCCTTACTAGTGGCCTTGGTGCTAGGCATCATGTAGAAGATCATAGGTAGGCTTTCAGACTCGATAGAGACCGCTATTTTGCATTTCCCCAATAGTGAGTAGGACTGCCCCCCAAACAAGTTGACTTTTATGTTAGTAGGTTGCAATTAGGGTTGACTAGTAAGGGTCCAATGATCATGTATAAGGATATTATAATTAGCTCCCTCGTCAATGACTGCATCAAAGGCATAGGTCGTGTGACCAGAGATTGATATGTATAGGTATGCAAGTGCCACTTCTTCCTCATCCTCTTCCTCAATCTCAGTGGTGGTGGCTACTCTTGTGTTTATAGGTAGGTTCAACATTGGAGGCTCATGTGGTGGGTGTGTTGATGTTGGTTGATTGCTAGAGCTCCTGGCTATCATGCAGAGTGGTATCAATGGCGAGGTCTTACTCTTTGGCAGTTGAGATGGTGTGACTTTGTGGGACTCATTGGCCTTGCCATAGTGTCGCATTCTATCTAAACAGCTCTCCCAAAGGTAGGGTCATAGGGGCCGAAATCAACGTTGTGAGCAAGTTGAGAATTGCCTAAATTTCATTAGGCTCTACACTCTTTTGCCAATGATCTTGGGTAGTCTACCCACCTATGGCGTCTAGGCTCTATTTATGCAGTGTTACACGGGGTGTGGAAGCATCTCTTGATTTGACCCGAGTAGGTGATACTGGTGTGCTCACACTAGAGAGCCCATGGATCTCTTCTTCCATGATGGGTTCCGCATCCTTTAGTTGCATTTGGGCTTCTCTCATCCACTCCTTGACCTTATCAACCACTTCTAATTGTTGGTGCCTCGGATCAGGATATTCTCAACCTTGGCACTTCCATTTTCTACTGTCTTAGGAGAAGATGTATTTGCTTTTGCATCCATGACTTGCTTCCCCTTTGGTAATGTGGTGGCAATATCTGCCTTAAGTATAATCTTCGTCTCAGTCCTCTTTTTCCTTCTTCTATGGCTTTTCTTCCCTATTGAAGCTGTATCAAGGTTGCTAGGTCTAGGTAATGAGATATTGACTTGCTTTGCATGTGCTTGGGTCATGACATTCAATGGAATTGGAATGTCCTTGCCATCAAGTGTCTCAACTCTCAACAACCCAATGGTATGGATGGCATGATAACCCAACTAGTGGAAGGTTTTTTCCTAGGGAACTCGGCATACAAGTGTGTAATCCCACACTCAGGGCATCGTAGTTTGGCCTTCTCTTGATTGCTTGCTTCTTTTCAATGCATTGAGATGAGATGTGTCCTGGGTGACTGCAAGTCTAGCATGCACTGGGTTCCTAGTTTTTGTCCTCCTAGACCTCTACCTCATCCCTTGTCCAGCACCATCAATGGCACTATTTTGAAATCCATCAAGATGGGATTTTCCTCTTTGTCATACGAGACATAAGGGTTCAATTATGGTTCGTCCTCATTCATCTTCTCTATGTAATGTATCAGAGCATTGCTTAGTGGGTGGTGGGTCATGATGGGTCCAGGTGGTCTAGGTATCCCTGTGGGGTTGATGTCCATCCTAAGGATAGCTAGCTTTGAATCATTGGGTGTTGGGAGAGCTAGTGGAGCTTCCCTTTCATAATGTGGGGGTCTATTCCCTAGATAGTAAGGTTGATTGTATGGCTACGGGTATGGCAACCATCTCGGTAATCGGCAATGCATTGCATCATGGCCAAATCTACCGCAATTGGCATAGTGTATGGATATATGATCCATACACTCGACCAAAAGGTGGTTTCCTCCACAATGAATGCATTGCATGCATTGCATGTGAGATCGTGCGGGCCTTCTCATAATCTCTTGCACCCTAGCCAACTCTAGCTTCATGTCCACCAACTACTGGCTTTGGTCAACACCCTTTCCCTTGTCTTGGGTGCTTTGGTTAGATCTTTCACCAATGGTCATAGGACTTTCTGAGGTTCTAGAGACAGTGTTGTCTTGGGTTGTGGGTCTCGAGCTCCTATTCTTGAGTAGGTCATCCACTCATATGGATTCTTCAAAGATCATAGCTAGCACATCCCTTTGAAGGGTTGAGCTGCTCACCAAGGCCTTGAAAATTTTTTCACTTTGGATCTCGCTTGTGAATACAATGGAGGTTGCTCATTTGCTAGGTCACTCTCTGCAATGGCTAGGATTCTCTTAAAGAGACTTTGTATGTGGGTGGCTTAGTCTTGGATATCCTCCTTGTCCTTTTGACTAACGTTCATCAACCTAATGATGAGGTTGTTCGAGTATCCCATCTTAGAGAATCTCTTGAAGAGACTCTTGAGGTTATCGAAGTTATTGCATTCGACATTGTTTAGACTAGTGTACCACCTTCGTCCTTTGTCTCTTAGGCAAAGTCTCAAAATTTGTGCACATTGAGCAAGGTTCGTGAGCCCATTACCCCTGCATACTTACTCAAATTTCTCCACAAAGCTATAAAAGTCACTGTCGGGCTGATACTTGTCAAGTTGCTTTGCAACCACATGTATCTTGATTTGGCTCTTAGAGTTTGGGTCAATTCCTAATCTTGTTGGCAACGAAGTTTCCAGGACTACTCCGTGTCGCTTTGCAATAGCTTCATGAGAAGCTCACTCAGTGTAAGATTAGCTTCTAGTGCTCTTGCCCTCTTAGCATTTGGTCCTGTCCTATTTCAGTTGGCGAGCACTAAGATGTGTTGACCTCACACACTTCCATGTCTTGCCTGATCTTTTGAGCTCATTGCTCATGGTGATACGTGGCTATGCTTAGCAATGCTTTCATTGCCAACCTTCTCTCCTCCTCTAGATTGGTTATGATGTCCTTGGATAGTCTACCATGATGCTCCATTTTGGTTTGTAGGTCATATTGGGTCATCAGTTTACTGGATGTCAATTGGGAATTCTCCTAAGTCAAGCTCGTCATTTTTTGGGTTTGCACTGGTTCCAGACATATTGCTAGTTTCTTGGGCAACTAGGGTGTCGATCAGATTGATCATTGGGTAGAGTTGCATTCCTAATCATGCCTATTGTTGTTGCTCCCTAAGCGGCTTGATGATTCAAGTCTCTCAATATTCAGTGATTGGTGTCCTTGGCCACTATTCAATGCCTAGGGGTCTCCTCCTACTAGTGGGTTTGTTCAACTTATCTTATTTTGCATGAATCCCTTGTTATTTAAAACAATCCTAAATGTTACAGGCATTGAGATGCTAGTGGTGTGCTCCTCAAAGTGTGCTATGCAAAATCATGCTTTCAACTTGTCTAGTGTGCATCAAAGTTTCAATTGATATAGTGTTCAGTTTCAATGAAAACACTACAATGTAGCATACACTTTTCATGATCCTTTCTTGTGTTTAATGGCCACTTTATCTGTTCATTATGATATCCACGATGTCCTAGATGTGTGGTATAAGGGGTAGTAGGTTTCGTCAATTAGTCTGGGTCTCCATCGAAACATGCAGTTGAGGGTCAATGGCCATGGTCCTTCTCTTATTTGTTAGATCACGATTCGTGAGTCTAATGGCTGTATAAGCTATTCTATGCATTTGGAGGCCTACGAGGGTATCATCTACTTGGGGGTTTAGCCTTTGTGGCGGTTGGGGATCCAAAATGACAAAAAATCACTTAAATACTCATGGAACCTATCCTAACATTGTAATCAAGGTCTTGACTAGGATGAACAAGCATCAATTGACACTCAAAGCATACCTGTAGGGCTCGGGGATGTGGGAATGCAAATCAATGAACGAATCTTGCTCTTGCCCTGTAGCTCTCTCTGTCTCTCTCTCAAGATCTCTCTTAACTAAATGCACAAAAATGAGCTCTCTCTCTACCCTCTTGGCTTCTTAAACCCTTTCTCTCTTGCCTTGTTACTTCCCCCTTCTCACTCTTTGCTGTCCTAATGCCTTGAAGCTCTCTTTATCTAGTTTTTTCCCTATTTTGGGCTTGCTATGACCAAAAACTCTACTGTGTGTTTCTTTGTTTTCCTTGTTTTTGCCTCACCTAAATGCATCCAAATCACAAGAAACCACTTATACTAATCCAATCTACTTAACTAAATCCAAAAAACCAAAAAAACCTACTTGCAAAGGAGATCGAATACCTCTTCAACTCCCTCACTTCCTACCTATCTCAAGCACCGTTTCGAGGCAAACCCTACTTCAATGCTTGATTCAAAGCGTACAAGTACTCAAAGCTTGAATCCATTGGTCCTAAGAATGGAAGAAAAATGTGGGAGCCTCTCACTTGTCAACCTAGACCTAGGACTGCTATTGCTTCAAGCGTTTCAAGCCAAGTGTAATGGCTACCTCTCACATAGCTATACATGCTCTCACACCTATGAGTGTAGTGAGCTTACCTCCATGCTCGATTGAGTTACCTCCTCCCTTAAGCACTCCGGTAGCTCCATGAACCAAGGTGCAAGCTCGATCCTCAAGCTCCATGCTCCATTTTCGCATGTGAGATAAAAGAAGAGAAGAAGAGGAGAGGAGAAGATGGAGAGCTTTTCCACCACGGTCCCTCACCCTCACAAACTCACTCCCTCACACTCCCTCTCTCAAGCACAAGCTCAAATAAGTAAGAACAAGAAGAAGAAGAGAGCTAGTTCTGGCCACATATAAGAATGAGCTTCTTCATTCACTTTTTTCCTTTTATACAAAATCCTAATCCCCTTTGGGCACCCATCCCTTTTTTACATGCCTGGCCATTTTAGCCTAGGTCTTCTTTTCCTATTTATTCCCTTGCTATTTGCATTGTGCCTTCACCCATGCCCTTCTACATTAATAAATTGCATAGGAGGGAGCTTGGCACTCTCTTACAAAAATTTAGGGTACGCCTTTGTATTTAAAATACACCTTTTCCTCTTTTATGCTCACCCTGAACTTTTAAGGTTGTCCTTGCGCTTTTGGCTTTTTCCTCCTATTTCTTCAATCGTGCTACCTTTTTTCATTTTTCTCTACATCTTTTTAACTTTCTTTTTTTTTTCTATGCACTAGGGTTAACACCCCTTATGGTAGATAAGAATTAGTGAGGCTCTAGTCTAAGATTTTAATCTTGATCCCAATCCCAAGATAGGGAAGGAAACCTATACAACTCCAATGTGCTTAAGCATTGAAAGGCCTGTGATGAACAAGGTAAGGATGGCAACTTGGTTTAGATGTTGGTTCACTCCTTATAATAATTTATAAATATAATAATAAAATGAGCTATCTGTTTTTAAGAAAAGGAGATTGTTTTAGTGTTTGTAATTCAAAGATGTGCCAAAGAACTTGTGTAAGATTAAATAATGGAGTTGTTTTTATGTGCTCACATAACGTGAGTTGCTCAAATAATTAAAAATTATGCATTGTCATTTATGGAAAGTGGGTGGATAGTCACCTAATGAACTCATCCTACGGTCAATTACCTAGGTGGCTTTTGCCAAAATTTAGAAAAGGAACGATAGGAGTGACTTTTCCTAGGGTCATAGCTAAGTTCTGTTCTAGCAGGCTAGTGTGAGACTATGCCTTATGGGCAGAGGGATAGACACTCAACTTCTCCTCATTTCTCACTCATTGAACCAAGTGCGATGCTTGCCCACCTTGAGTCTCTAACAGCTCATGAAATACGATCGATGCTATATTGCTGCTAGAGACCATAGTTATGTTTTTAGGAATTTACAAGTCGACCCTCATGGGATAAGGTTATGAGTTGTCGAGGACAAGATCTTCCCTTTATTGTAGTTGCTTACCAAAGCTTGCTGCTTGCTCCACGATCCACATGATGGTCTTCATGTCTACCATGATCTTGCCACAAGCAAGAGGACACAAAGTTTGCACACACATAAATGAGATCCTCTCTTTACTTTTTAGTTTTTATACATATAGGGCTTTGAATGGAGGGTTCCCTTCGTAAGTTGGGGAACCTACCTGTCTTTTTTGTCTCTTTGACCTATCCTCTTTTAATTTATACACGCATCTTAGGTTAATTAGGTCCATCTTATCAAAATTGAACATAAGCTTAGTGTTGAGATGGCTGCAATGGAGCTTCTGTGTAGAGATGCAAGTTGAGAGAGAGAGAAGAGATAGAGACACATGATTTGTGGTACTGAAGAGAGTACCTCAATAATGTTTTAGATAGGTATATGTACTATGTACAGCCTAGCCCTTACGAGCAGACATAGGCACTGCCCTTTATCCCAACAACCTCCCCCCTAAAGGTAGTGTGCCCAAAGGCAGAGGAAAAGAATAAGCTAAGACTAAGTATGTACAAAGCTGAAGAGACTATACCTATTCAATACCCATCATCTGCTGCTGGAAATGGGCAACACCCTCCGTGAGAAGGTCTGCATGGTTATCATTAGTGTGGACATTGACCAACTCAATGCTCTTGCTGTCAAGTACCTCTCTGATGAAATGATACTTCACTTGTATGTGTTTTGTCTTTGCATGAAAGACAGGGTTCCGTGCTAACATGATAGTGCTCTGACTATCATAGTGGAGAATAGGAACCTCAGTAATCCCAAGCTTAGCAACCAAACGTGATAGCCATAAGGCCTCTTTGCATGCCTCAGTGACAGCTGCATACTCTGCCTCCGTAGTAGATAGTGCAATACACTTCTGCAACCTGGATATCCAAGAAATAGATCCTCCTGTGAAGGTAAACACATATCCTGAAGTGGACTTCTTGCAATCCGCATGTCCAACATAGTCTGCATTCGTAAAGCCAACGACAGATGTCTTCTGCTTACCAAAGTAGATGCACAAATCCTTTGTGCCTTTGAGGTATCTCATAATACCTTTCACTGCTTCCTAATGCTTCTTGCCAAGGCTTGCCATGTACCTGCTAACCACTCCCACTACAAAGGCAATGTCTGGACATGTAGCAACCATAGCATAATCAAACTACCAATGGCTGAAGCATATAGAATCTTGGCCATTTTAGCCTTTTGCATCATCAGATGTAGGGTTGTCCTCTGCACTGACTTTCACATATGGAGGCAATGCAACTCTGATTGCTTTCTCCCCCTCCATATTGAAATGCTGCAAAATCTTGGATACATACTCCTGTTGAGATAGATAGAGTAACCCCTTCGATCTATCTCTAAGTATCTGCATCCCAAGAATGTGATTGGCATCACCAACATCCTTCATGTTAAAGCTACCTTGAAGACTTTGCTTCAATGAATCCAAGGCATGAGTATCCTTGCCAGCAATCAACATGTTATCAACAAACAGAACCAAGATAATTAGGCTACCATCTACTGCCTTCTTGATGTACAAGCAGTGATCAACTTGACTTCTCTGAAATCCTTGAGACTATATGAAAGTATCAAACTTATGGTACCATTCTTGTGGTGCCTGTTTCAGCCCATACAAACTCCGTTTCAGTTTACAAACCATCATCTCTTTGCCTTTAGCATCAAAACCTTTAGGCTGCTCATGTAGATCACCATGTAAGAATGCAGTCTTTACATTCATCTGTATGAGTTCCATATCTTCAACTGCAACCAATGCCAAAATGGTTCTTAGAGTGGCCATCTTGACTACATGAGAGAAGATCTCATCAAAGTCAATTCCATGTTCTTGCTTGTATCCCTTTGCAACCAACCGTGCTTTGTACTTTGGCAAAGAACCAGAAGTGACCTTCATCTTGTAAACCCACTTGCATGGAAGAGTTTTCGGCCCTTTAGGCAGCTGCACCAAGTCCCAAGTAGCATTCTTTTCAAGAGATTCCATCTTTGACAGCATGGCCTCGAACCACTTCTTACTGTCCAATCTAGTCATTGTTTCCTTGAAGCATGATGGCTCACCACAATCCGTCAACATGACATAATCTACAGCATATTGCGCACCAGGAACAAACTTGTCAGGTGGTCTCGATGGTCGAGTTGACCTACAAAGTGAAGGATTTTGCTAGCAATAGCATTTATAGGTTGCTATCTTGAAATACGGGCCTGTAATTCTGCATGTACAAGTTGCTATCTTGAAATTCTAGCATGTTGTCCTGACAGTTCAGGCTGTCCTAACTACATGTTTTTAGGCTGAAACTGTGGTGTATCATGGGCAACACCTTGCTGGTCATTTCCAACACCATTTCCTGCATTTTTAGGAGTATTTATAGTAGGTATATGCTGTTGTCCACTAGGCACAAATGACTGTCTAAAAGGTATATCCTCCTTGAAAACAACCCTTCTGACTTCCTCAATCTTCTCAGGCTGCTTATGCATGTGATCTTCACGAAAGATGATGCTGCATTCTATCTTTCTTTTCTCAGGATCCCAAAGTCTATACCCTATCTCGCCCTCTTCACCGTATCCTAGGAATATGCATTTACAAGACTTTGGTTCCAGTTTGCTACTTTTTTCTTTCCATATGTGCACAAAAGCCTCGCCACCAAACACTCGCAAATGAGCATAAGAAGGTGGCTTGCCCGACCACTCTTATTGAGGGAGTTTCCCTCCCAAAGACCTGTTTGGTGACCTATTAATTAGATGAACGGTTGTCATAACAACCTCTGCCCAAAAGCCATGGGTTAATGCAGCATGAGACATCATCATATAGACCTTAACCTGTATAGTCCGATTCATACGCTTTGCAACTCCATTTTGGGGTGGATTATAGGGGCAGTGAGCTCCCTCTTTATTCCCTTGTTGTCACAAAATGCATGAAAGGCATTGGACACATACTCCTCACCATTGACAGAGCAAAGACACTTAAGTGTCTTATCAGTCTGGTTCTCAACCAATGCCAAGAATTTTTGAAACTTGTCAAGCACTTCGTCCTTGCTCTATGAATAGGGTAAACCCATACCTTAAGTGTCTTATTAGTATGTTTCTCAACCAATGCCAAGAATTTTTGAAACTTGTCAAGCACTTCGTCCTTGCTCTATGAATAGGGTAAACCCATACCTTCCGTGTAGCATCATCAACAAATGTGACAAAGTATTTGTTTCCTCCTAGAGATAACCTTGGCATTTGACATACATCGGAATAAACTAACTCTAGAGGTGAAGATTTTAGTGAAAGAGACTTTTTATGAGATGTCTGCACATGCTTGCCATAAACACAATGATCACAATGCTCAAAATAAGCATAACGAAGACAAGGCAAGTAACCCAAATAAGAAAGTACTTTCATTCATGTTTGACTCATGTGTCCCAACCGGCCATGCCACAAGGAAACACGACTACTTGGCCATGACAACAACATGGTCACACACACTAGATACATGAAGTGGATACAAAGTATCACTATTGCAACCTCTGGCAATAACCCTAGATCCCTTACAGATCTTCCATTTCCCATCACCAAAGGTGGTATGAAAACCATCATCATCTAGCTGACTAGTACTAATCAAGCTCTTCTTGAGCTGCCCTACATGCCTTACATTCTAAATAGTGAGGATAGATCCATGCTGAAACTATAGTTGCACACTGCCAATGCCTGCAATGTCACATGCATAATTGTCCTCAAGATGGACAACTCCATGTTGACCTCCTGTATAGTCTATAAACCACTCACGGTGAGGGGTGACACAAAAAGAGTCACTTAAGTCCAAAATCCAAGTGTGCATGTCATCATCCGTATCAGCTATCAAAGCATGTGCACTGAAACATGAAGAGACAAAGAGTACATCATTCCCACTGTCACTCTCATGGCTGACTACATTCACCTCTTCGATCTTTACATTGCTCTTCTTAGCAGGCCCTTTCCTTTCTCTTTCTTCCATTTATAGCAGTCACATTTGAAGTGACCTTCTTGCCATAGTGATGGCATTAAACATCCTTACCACGTGATTTACTGTGTACCTTGCTATCAGATTTGCCTTTCTAATGTGATCTACCTCTAGTATGCAAAGCACTAGAAGACTTACTAGATGCATTGTTCTGCTGATTCATTTCTTCCATGAGTAGAGAACTCTCTACATTAGCATACAAAAGCATAGCATTAGAATTGCTCATAGCAGTCCTGAAGGTATCCCAGCTCTCTGGCAGAGTGCAAAGAAAGAACGTAGCTTTGAACTCATCATCAATATTGAACTTCAAAGTGGAAAACTGGCTGAAAATGGAGTTAAACTCACTAAAGTGAGTAGACATTGCAATACCCTCTTTCATACGCAAATCCATGAGTTTCTTCAGCCACTAGACTTTGCTTGTGGCACTCTTCTGGGCATACAACTCTTCCAGTCGCTTCCAAATGTCATAAGCAGAATCCAACCCTTCAATGTTAAACATCAAGGCATGAGAAATTGATAGATCAATGGTTGAGTGTGCAAGCTCATTCTGCTCATCCTAGTCATACTGCTCTACATAAGCTAGTTTTGTTCCCTTTACTTTAATCGTCTTTGCTTGCTTCTTTTGCAACAAGATATTATAGCACTGCTTTTGCCAAACTCCAAAGTTATGTGCTCCTTCAAGCTTCTTGATATGCATAAGATGATTGTCACTACTAATAGCCATGATTCACAGCCAAATAATTATATGACAGTAAATGACAGGTAATGCCAAGCAATGAAAGCTCCAAAATCCACTCAATAGTATGCTAGGAATATCCCCAAGTATGTATAGCAAGAACATACATCAATTCATTGCCCAAAATGCCTCAAAAGTATTCAATGACAGTAAACATACCAGTTTCCTGACAAAAATAGAGTGCAGTCCTAAAATTCCTGACAATACAAGTGGCTATCCTGCATTCAGGAGTGCAGTCCTGAAATTCTTGACAGTATAGGTGGCTGTCCTTTGCAATTCAGGAGTGCAGTCTTGAAATTCCTGACAATACAGGTGGTTGTCCTACAATTCAGGAGTGCAGTCTAGAAATTCCAGATAATACAGGTGGTTGTTGTGTAATTTAGGAAACTATCTTGAATGTACATCAGTAGACTTGTAAGTAAAGCTAATCCAAAAAGTGAGCTCTAATCACTACTCAAATGCATTCCGAAATCAAATCCAAGCATGTAACATCAACCATAAGCATGAGTATATGGTATTGAATGCCTGAGACTAAGTCTAGAAGCAAGACATAATACATATGCAGTCAAAATGTCGTTTAGCCCTCTTATTCTAGCAGCCAAATCTCTGTCAAAACTGAGTGAAATCTCAATCAAAATCAGCCCAAATGCACTTCAATACATAGGCATATCATTCCTCATTGTCTTGACATCACTTGAGCATGTATACACATCAACATGCATGTCCAACGAACCAATGTCATTAAAGGATAGAGAGTTGCATGTAAATTGTAGGTTGTGGACTTCGGCAATCTCCTAAAGTGAGGACTACTGAGATGGTCCACCACACATCTATGCCCTAGCATTCACAAGTTTCATGAATCAATCTTTAGAAACACAAACATGGTATTGTAGGGTGCATATGGCATTGTATCTTACCTACCTTGTAGAGCATTGCATGGTATTTTTGATATCTTTTGTGCTTTGAGCGAGAGGACTACATGCCATGAACCCTAAATCATGAATAAAAAAGAGTCACTATCAAGCGATGGAACTTGCTCTGTGACACTTATGAGACATGAATCACTTGGTGGTGACACTCAAATATGAAATAATGGAACTTTTTTTTTGGGAGGGGGTGGGACACTAAGGGAGAGTCACTAACAAGTAATAGATGCTACTCCATGACAATGAGTTGCTATGAATCACTCAGTGGTGATTCCTAAAGATTGCGACAATAGTGTGGGTAACCACTACTAAGTGAAAATGGGCCATTGGCAAAGTAGGGCCAACAATTGCTTGGAGATGATCCCTAGGGTCACAATCTCATGAGGCACATGTATTGGTGGTGATGGTGTCCTGGATGGGGGGCATTATGTTGAGAAACAAAACATGGCATTACTAGCAAACATGTCATAGGATGGGTACTACCAAGAAAAATCGGGCCATTTTCCATAAACAAGGGCCAGTAATCACTTGGAGATGATCCCTAGGGTCACAATCTCGTGAGACACATGTATTGGTGGTGATGGATGCCCTGGAGAAAGGGAGAGGGGACTATTTTAGGAAACAAAACATGGTATTACTGATGAATAGGTCATGGGATGGGTAGTATAGCTGCAAATGCAATTTTTCTAGGGGCAAGCAGACTTAGAGTGCTAGTAGACTTGTAACACTAGTGGACTTGTAGGTATGCTTCTTTTGGGGGGTAGGATCAATGAAGGGTGTGAGGACTTAATAGAGGGCTCAATGAAGGGTGCAAGGGCTTAGTAGGGGGCTCAACATAGTTGACTGGAGGCACACAGTAGAATATAGAACTAGATGAAGGTGAGAGTAAAAAAAGGTGGTAACATGGGTGGGGAGTCTAGTTCAATAGAGGACCTGAAGAAGGGGGACATAATGTAGGGTGCCACCAAGGATTTCTAGAACTCATACTTTCTTCTCAAAGATCAAAGATCCCTCAGATGATCATAAGTGCAAGGGAGGGAAGAAAGGGACCTTGGGGCTATCAATGAAAAGGGTACATACTGAGAATGTCCCTCACTGATTCTAAAAGGTGCAAAATGAAACAAACACACACATATTCATACATACAATGTCACTCATTGAATGAAACAAACACACATACACATATACACATTAAAAAAAACAATAAGCATTTTTAAATATGATAATAATATTCTCTACAAAGAACAAAATATATTTTCAAGTCTTATGTTAGGTCATCTTCAAGACCAAATGGTCTTATACCTTTGAAACCCCTTTAATAAAAACTTTGAAGGCTTTGTCCAAAGCTCTAAAAGCTTTCATAGTAGTAGCACTCAACATCTCACTCTTAATTCTATCCCACCTATCCTTGGGCACTAAAAAGGCCTTTTCCCTACAAAGACTTTATCATTCATTAGCTTCCAACAATAAGCTATGTAAATAATGTCAAGAGATTAGACGTGCTTAGCCGAAACTACTAGGGTTTTTGCAATAAGAGCTCACAGAAGGAAAGCAAGAGAATCCACAAAAAAAGAAGACAAGAGATAATTGAAATAACTAGAACACAAGGAATAGTCAATATCCCAATTGCAATCCGTTTTGGCTTGAATCTAGTACATCATATACAATCCCTTTCAAACAATAAATCTAAGATGATAGCTCAAAGAAAACTCGATTTGATTAAGCTCAAAATCTCTTATTTTCTTCACCTTCAACAATGCAAAAGATAGATCCAAATTTTCCCACAATACATCTTCAATTAGGACAATTGAGAGCAAAGGAAACCCCTCAAATCAAGGTACATCACTAAGGACAAACAATGAATATTAGTAGGTGGTCCTTTATCATTGCACAATGCAGTCCATAGTAGTCCAAAAATTCTTAGATCTGTCCCCTCCAACAGCCACAATTGGTCTCGTCCATGTTTTCTTTAGTGCTTTCCCTAAGTACGTTTTTCTTTGTGTAGGCCTTGTACTTGGCTACAACTTGTTTTTACTATGACTTTCTCATATGAACTTAAAATAGGGTCATTTAGGTAGTCCAATAGAAGGGAATAGACTTGTCAACAACATAACACTTGTAGAATTGTGAAAATCTTCCTAGAATAGTTGTAAACAATTTTTTTTTGTAAATGCACAACTTTTTTATATTTTCAGCTTCAAGACTTGTATCACTTAAGACATTCATTCAAAATTCTCATTAATTCATTAGCACTTAAACTTGGACACTCACACTATTTTAGAGTCCAATCTAGTCCAATTTTGTTTCGAGAAAATCATGTGAGGACTCCTTGATATATTAGCAAAGTAACCAAACATCTCATGAAGACATGTGATTAGTGTTCCATATGCATATAAGTGAAACACTAGATGGATCTTTCTATTATTTTCATTCCCTAGACTTATAATCACATGACAATACAAAAGATGGGAAGGGGGGGGGGGGGACATGTGGACTTTTCCACGGAGTCCAACTTATTCTTCTGATGCTCACTGGCTCATGGTTTTTGAATGGGAAAATCATATGTTAACTTGTGGTTATATGGTGCCTAATTAACATACTAAAGCTCTCAAAAATTAGAACTCTTTCGAAAAGTTACTTTTTGAGCACCAATAGATAGACCTTTCTTGCCTTTGGACCCTTACACTATTGTCTTTCGCAACTACTTTTGGAACTTCCAAAATTATCTTCCTAAATTAGGCAAACACCTAACAACATGTGTGGCCTATATTATAAAGTGCACTCCATTTTCTTTATGATGTGTGTGACATAGGCATGCGACACCTATTCCTAGTTATACCCATACTAATGTGATGAGATGAATTCATGATTGAAACATTTTCATTGTTACATTCATCGGAAAGGATACATGCCTCTCCAAAAATTGGAGGAATCGAGTCCAAAAGAATTCTAAAATATAAGTTCTCATTAAGAATTTGAAACTCTCACATAGTTACCCTTTGTCACCATGGATTGGAATTACAAGCATGTGGCCATGGAGTTCTACATGCCTCATTACAAGTATCGACACCAAGAGAAACTAATTAAGTAAAACAACTACTATGCACATAGTCCAATGCTTCATACGCATTTTACAAACACTTAGGGTGCTTTGCATCGTTAACCTCACTTTGTCTAGCAAGGGTAGACTAAAGCATGCACTTTGTGGATATGGTCCTCACATTTTCGCTACTTGCATGTGATCAAGGCTTGTTAAGTGCAAGTCATAGGTATTTTTCTCATATTAGTATACAAAAACTTTAGAATTTGTTGTGACAGTTCTACATTCATACACTTTCTATTGTAATGTTGCACATCCTAGTCTGAGAATAGCTAAATAGGCATTGTCTGAATGTTCAATCTATAATATATAATTCTAAACTTTCAAAGGAAAAATGAATTGAAACATTTTGTTTAAAAGGCTAATAAGGAGTTTTACATGCAAATCAACAATAATAACAATGTGAAAAAAACCTAATCATAATCCTTTAAGCTTTGCACTTAAGGTCCCATCTATGCTGTCCTTTCAAAGGGTCGAGTTGCATGTCAAGGAAAGAAATATGGATGATTGTCTTGCAATCATGTGTGTGTGTGTGCGTGTGCGCAGGCGCGTGTGTGTGTTCATAATCCATTTGACTTATTGGGCTTAGGCTAATGCTTCGTAGGAAGTTAGGCTTTTAGACATGGAATTCAAAGTTTCTCCAATGAGAGGCTAGGGATATTTGTAATGTTTTCTCATTGCTATTTATAATAAGTGTTTTATACATTTAAAAAATTAATGCATAAAATAAGCATAAAATGGTAAAAATGTTTACTAGTTGCACGAATAATAAAATCAATGTTAAAACATGGAACATACATATATCAATAATAGAACAGTTATCCCCCAAATTGAGAGAGAGAGAGAGAGAGAGAGAGAGAGAGAGAGAGAGAGAGAGAGAGAGAGAGAGAGAGAGAGAGAGAGAGAGAGAGAGAGAGAGAGAGAGAGAGAGAGAGAGAGAGAGAGAGAGAGAGAGAGAGAGAGAGAGAGAGAGAGAGAGAGAGAGAGAGAGAGAGAGAGAGAGAGAGAGAGAGAGAGAGAGAGAGAGAGAAGTTAGGTTTAGGAAAGCTTTTGGTGCTTCTAGCAAAAGAGGTTTGGTAGACTTCTTTTTCTTAAATAGAATAGATAAGACGCTACTACCAACAAGATAGTTTCATTTGATTCTTGATTGGAGGAAAGGAGCTCACAAAATATATTCATTTATTCCCTTGCAAAATTGCAATGTGTAAGGTATCAATGCCTCTCCTCCTTTTTTAGAACTCTCTTATCATGTGTTGACTATGTCTTTTTTGTTGAATTTTAGGTAATTCGAAAGGGAAAAAATAATGAAATCACATCTCTCTCTTGTCTCCCCAAGATTCAAGTGTCTTTTTCTAAAGTCTCCAAAATGAAAAGCAAAAGAGTTTTTGGCTTTTCCTACTAACTCAAGTTTGACTAAAATTCATTCTAAGGTTGAGAATAAACAAAACAAGGTTTGCTTGCAAAGTGTACACATCCTTTTGAATATTGCAACTTAAGTCAACTAGTACTTATGGTACAATTTCTTCGAAATAAATTAAGTGCCTAAACTAGTCAACCAAATTTTGTAAAGATACTAATCAGAAAGTTGTTTGATCAAAGCTTAGAAGCTCAATTATAGCTTGATCTCTTCACAGATGTATGTATTCAATGATTAATGAACACTTGTTTCACATTTTTGAAAAGCCCAAGTTTGACAAAAAGAATGTGTACATGTCCTCTTGAATTTGGTTGAACAAACTAGGACTACTTGGATGTTGCATATACAAGTCCAATAAATGCATTAAACTAGTCAAATTGAATAGTGTGATTACATCACAAAGATGCAAAGAAAATTCAACCTATTTGATTGATGTATTGGCATTGCAATATTAAAAGCATATGTGCACATTTGGTGAGTCAACCACCTCAATTTTATTATCATTGGCATTTCAATTGCATATGCATCCAAAAGTTCATTGTAAGTTTATAATCTTATTTGCATAATTTGGATTATTCATTAAAGTTAAAGTACTAAGATCTTCATATCCATAAGACTTGTGTATGTATGTGTGTGTGTGTTAAAACTTACAAAGAACAAATTAGCCTTAAAAGGAGCCATTTACCAACTTAACAAGTTGGATTTCTTCCCCATCGTTCCAAAAAAGGCAACATCATTTTCCATTGGCCTAGGCATTACAATCCCTTTCATACCCCTACCAAAATGACATCCACCAAATAATAGCTCATTCCATAAATTCCATACTACCCTAAATAAGATGGCTTTGAACATGGCCCAAAGAGCATAGGATGAATGATTTGGATTTCTTCAATCCCCCAAAATAGCATGCTTCCAACTAATTCGATGATAAAGTCTCATCTTTTCAAAGGCTTTTGTCCAATATGACCAACATCCTAATTTGATACATAGCAGTCCCACATTACATGCTTAATGGTCTATTTTTCCACTTACAAAAGTTGCACAAAGGACAAGACATTGGAAAACTCATTTATTCTTAGTAAGAAGATTATAAAGCAACCATTCTCCACTAAACAAATTTGAGTTTAAAAGATGGGTGGCCTTCCATGGTTTTTGAGTCTACACTTTCATGTAGGAGATGTATCCTTATGATCAAACTTGAGCCATGTTTTTTTAGCCTTCATAATTCATGTATCATCTCGTCTTTCAGAATCCTTGAAATCAATCCAAACTTTAAAGCAAGGTTGCCCCTAACATGAACAACAATTGACCATGAGTCATTTTTCTTATTAAACATCTACTATAGCTAATCAGTTTCTACATTAGTAAGATTGAATTCTTATCTAAGAGCATCCATACTTTCTAAGGATAACGACCTCCCATCCCATGCATCCAACCATTTATTTAAACCCTTTTTAGTAATAGACAATGAAGATTTTCTATTCTTAATAATTTGAATTAACCCCATCTCGATACCCTTTTGATTACATCCAAATATTTGGAGGAATGGAGAAGTCACCCCATCCATTTTCATCCTTCCTCCAAATTATATTTCTTTGATAGCTTTTCGTTTGTGACATTTGCACTAGCTCTGACTAAGTAATTGTCCCTTCAACCTTCTTGTTTGGTAGAACATCCCAATGATTCCGATCACGTAGCCTATTAGCATTAGATTTTACTTCCTTGATACATTACACATGAAATCTACCTAGGGTTGATTGCTATCTATCCTTCTTAGTAGTTGAAATGACAATCTAGAGGCTTTAGCATATAAAGTCATCAAGTCCCAAACCATATTTTAATAGGGGTAGTGATTTGTTTCCATGAGATAGTAGTTATCTCCCTTTTCCTTCCAAAGGACTACTAAAGAAAATGAATAAAGATTCCAACTTTTTCCAACCATTCCTTGAAAAGGGAAATAGCATGGCATTAAATATCATGATGGGCATCATTGATAATTTAAGGGTTGCCAATCCTATCTATAATACCTAGAGGTAGATTACTTCTTCATTTTCTTCCTAAATTTATTCAATTTCCAATCAAAGCATTGAGTCATGAAAACCATAAGGGTCATTGGGGCCCCTATACTCCTCCATATTGAAAGATGAGCAAAAGTTGGAAGCATGAGTGGAAGCAAAAAGGGAGGAAGAGCTATGGAGGTTCAAGCAAGAAGAGAGAGATTAATGTGTGGAAACTCCACTCCAATTGTCACAATATGTAACTTGCCTTCCATTATTCTATTGACATTAAAAGAATAAAGAATAAAGTGACAATGATGGGTGTCCACCACCTACAGTGTACAAGTGTGTAGATATGTATACAATTAATTGTAGGTGGCTAAGAACAGGTAGCCTTTAACCCATGGCATACATCAAACTACCCACTATGGATGTATAGGGAACCTTGGCCATCTCAGCCCTCTCATCATCTAATCGTGGGACAATTGGCCAGACTAACCTTCACATGAGAAGGTAAAGGACAACCAATAGGCTTACCATCCTACATATGAAATCACTCAAGTACTTTATGTATGTACTCCTAGGACAAGTAGAGAAGTCTCTTAGAGTGATTGTGCATGACCAAGTATGTGTAAGATATGTTGCATGTCCTTAATCTCAAAGCTCTTATTGAGTTGAGGCTTTAAAGCATCCAACTCAGCATGAGAACTCCTAGTTATAAGCATATCGTCAACATAAAGTACCAAGATAATAAGGTGACAATCATGGGTCTTTTTTGTTTATAGACATGGATCCATATCACTGTGGTAATACCCATATGAATGCATGAAAGAATCAAACTTATGGTGAAAGGTAGAGTCTAAGTACAAGCACACAAGTAGAAGCTAGAGAAAGGAAAGAGCTATGGCAGATGGAGAAAGAGAGCAAGAGATAGAGATACTATATGTGGGAACTTCGATAGTCACAATGTGTGTGACTGGCCTTTCCTTATTCAATAGTCACTTAAAGAATAAAGAATAAAGTGATAGTGGTGGGCACTCACCACCTATAGTATATAGGTATATCAATACAATGTACAATGAGTAAATATGGTTAGGTAGACACAAGTGCCTTTAGCCCCAATAACCTCCCACTTAAAGGTGAATGTGACTTGGTAAGGAGTGAAAGAAAAAAGAGACAAAGTACAACATGTAATGGAGTACAACAAAATGAGGAAAGACATCATCCCATCCTACACCATTAACTTTCTAAGCAAGGCATATCATTCCACTAGGAGACTTTTAGTGAGTAGATCTATAGAATTCATATTTGTAGGGATCTTGATGAGCTCAATGGATTTGTCCTCTACCACTTCCTTTGATGAAGTGATAGCACACCTCAATGTGCATTGTCTTTGCATGGAAGACTGCGTTACAAGCCCATTGAATGATACTCATCAAATCCTAATATAGTGTAGGTGTAGGAGTCATTGTCATACTAAGATCTATAAGTAGATGGCCTATCCATAGGGCCTTCTTAAGCCTCAACAACTACAATGTACTTGATCTTGGCCATGTATTTTTGCACCCTAGATATCCAAGAGATATCACATCTAGCACATGTAAAGGCATACCTAGAGGTGGACTTTTTACTATTTGCGTGTCCTACATAATCTAGGTTAGTGTAACCCATGATGCATGTATCCTAGCTAACATAGTAAATGCACATATCTATTGTACCTTTTACGTATTGTATGATACCCTTCATGGCATTCCAATGTCACCTACTAGGTATAGTCGTACAATGTGCCACAACTCCCATTGCAAATGCTATGTCAGGATGTGTAGTCATCATGGCATGCATTAAACTACAAACTGTGGATGCATATGAAAGCTTGGCCATCTCTGCCCTCTCATCATCTGACTATGAACAATTGACCTGACTAACTTTCACATGAGAAGGTAAAGGATAGCTAATAGACTTACCATTTCACATATAAAATGCTCAAACACTTTGTGAATCTAATCCTTTTGGGACAAGTATAGAAGTCCCTTAGAGCGATTGCACATAATGCACATACCAAGTATGTGTGTGGCCTATCCCATGTTCTTTATCTCAAAGGTTTTCTTCAGTTGAGTCTTTAAAGCACCTAGCTCAGCATGAGCACTCCTAGCTAGAAGCATATCATCAATATAAAGCATCAAAATAAAAGGCTACTATCACATGTCTTCTTCGTGTATAAACTATCAAGATTGTGGGAGAGAAGGAAGGAGTCTCAGTTGTAGCTTTCTCACTTGCACAATGGGGGAATACACACACAGGTGGAGGCTGAAAAGAGTTTTCCTCTTCTTAGTTGTGTAAGCCAAAATAACTCTCATACAAAGAAATAGAAGAACCCTATATATGGGTCTCAAACCAAACTCAACTAACTAAGGTGGCATACTAATTGAACCACGAACTAGAGTAGATAAGGATAGCTGTCATGTAGCTATTATTCATGGGCGGTGTACCAACCGCATCTGCAACTAACAAGTCGGTGACATAAATGCACAACGATCACCCTGGCATATCACGAGTGCAGCTCGATATCTCAACATAAACATGGATTCATAATACTGTGAGAGTACCCGTGTGAATGCATAAAAGCATCAAACTTATGGTACCACTCCCTAGGTGTCTACTTAAGCCCATAAAGACACTTCCTCAATTTGCACACTAGGTGTTCAGTGCCTTTCTTTGCAAAGCCCTTATACTATTGCATATAAATCTCATCATATAGGTCCCCATGTAAGAAAGTTATCTTAATATCCATACGATTAAACTCCAAATGCAATAGTGCAACCAAGGCCACAAGACCAAGTGTAGGGTAGTCATCTAGATTACAAGAGCAAAGACTTCATTGAAGTAACACTATGATCTTGCTTAAAAACCTTCACTACCAATCTAACATTATATGCTAGCTTAGGGTAACTAGGAGCACTCTCCAACTTGTACACCCACTTGCATGGCAATGCATATTTCCCATAAGGCAATAAAACTAAGTCCCACTTGCATGGCAATGTATATTTTTCATCAGATAAGAAAATTAAGTTCCATGTATAGTTCAATAGATCAAACCTAGATTTCATAGCCCTCTGCCAAGAATGAGAATCACCTCTATACATAGCCTCCTCATAGGTAAGTGGCTCAATAGAGTCTGTCACCATAAAATAATCCATAGAGTGCTCATAGCAATCAAGAGGAAATGAAGCTCTAATAGAGCATCTCAAAACTATGGGGTTTGTATGGCCTATCCTCTTTGTCTAACATCATGATCCTACACAATATATAGATCTTGGGCCACTACATCATCAAAAACTACAACAAGCTATCTCATTAGGATTGGTTATACGGTAATAGGAGGCTCCTCTTGAAAGTTCACCCTATGTACCTCATCTACCTTCTTAGGCTGCTTATGTGTCTTCTCTTCATGAGACATAACATCATGGCTATAGATAACTTTTCAAGCATGTAGGTCCCAAAAGCGATAATCCATCTCACATGCATTACCATATCCAAGGAAGATGCATTTGACAGATTTCAAATCTAGCTTGTTGTTCTTGTCTTTGGTAAGATGGCAGAAAGCCTCACATCTAAAGACCCTCAAATGAGCATATGATGTAGGTTTTTCAAACCATACCTCCTCTATAACTTGACAACCAAGAGCAATGCATGGGGATCTATTAATGAGGTGTATGGTAGTAGTAATTGACTCAGCCCAAAATTATTGCAGTAAGCCTACCTAACTAAGCATACTATGAACTTTTTCTTGGATAGTCTTTTTCATGCACTCAACAATACCATTTTAGGGTGGGGTGTATGGGGTGGGCAACTAATGCTTAATACCTCATTTATTGCAAAATTGCTAAAATTCCTTATACACATATTTACCCCCATCAGACCTTAAGTATTTTAGCCTATACGCAGATCGGTTCTCAACAAGAGCAACAAAGTGTTGGAAATATAGCAGCAACATCCAAATTTAGCTTAATAGGATAACCCCAAACCTAATGTGAAAAATCATTAATAAATACCACAAAATACTTCATTTGACCCGATCAGTGATAGGGTATGGGACCACACACATCAAAATCCACAAGAGCTAGAGGCTCACCCATGCACATAGAACTAGACTTTTTATGAGTGTTATATGTATGCCTACCATAAGGCAATGTTCATATGAATCAAAATGCAAGTAATCAAGAGGTAAAAGATATTGCAAACGAGTAAGTACTTTTATTCCTTTCAAAGACATGTGCCCAAGGTAGTAGTGCCATAAACATACATGTGGTCAATCAATCCAATACACAATTAATAGACCCAAATACAACAAAGGATAGAGGTTGCTAGCCTTGGCACCTCAAGTAAAAACAAGCCGACCACAGGTAATCTTCCATGCAGAATCACCAAAAGAGCCATGATGTCCTAAATCATCCAACTGCCTAGCAAAGAGTAGACTTTTGACCAAATCTAGTACATGCATACATTATGCAAAACAAAAGAGCTACTTGAAGCAAAGTACAGTCTAATATCCCCAATGCTAATGATGTCCAATGGAGTATCATTTCCTAGTCTCATAGAACCTTTAATGTTGTGGTAGGCATAAGACCAATCTCGATGTGGAATAACATGGAAAGAAGCCCCTAAATCAAGAAACCAACATTGAGAGTAAGTAGATGAAACATTGGTCAATTGAGTAGCATCAATAGATGAAGGAGTTAAGATATAGTCATTATACAACTTAGGATGCACTACATTTCTCTCTTCAATGTTCACGGTAGACTTACTAGGGATAATGCTACCATCATTAGACTTTGCATTATCCTATGCTTACCCCTTGCCTTTCTCATTGCCCTTATCGTTGTATATTTTATGGCACTACAACCTAATATGACCATGTTGCCCACAATAATGACATGTCAAAGAGGACTCACATTCGCGAAACTTATTGTGAGATTGCCTATAGGACTGAGACTTACCCCTATTGGGCTATGAGTCTTTAACATAGTTATTGTTGCCATTACTACCATTTTTCCTTCTAATAGTGAATACATAAGAAGTTGGGCTGCATTAATATTCTTTCTCTTTACTTTTGTTAGTAGAGCACTCTCTACAACACTACATTTAAAACCACCCTCGGGGAGATGAGCACTCATAGTAGTATGAAAGATATCCCATGACTCAGGTAGTGTAATAAGCAAGAACAAAGACTTGATATTATCTTCAAATTAAATGCCTTGTGATACAAGCTAGCTAAAAATGGAATGAAAATCATTTAAATGAGTAAACATAGCCATATCCTCCTTCATGCAAAGGTCCACAAGCTTCTTCACCGGTAAAATTTGAGATGCACGACTATCTCCATCATAAAGATCACAAATCTTTTACCATAATGCATAAGCACCACCCTTGATGTCAACGCCATTAAAATACGCTTGACATAATGATAATGGACTTGCATAGCTCATCAAGTTTTTTCCAATTCTCTGCATCATTAAACTTAGGCTTCATGCCATCTAACTTCAATGGTTTAACTTGCATTTTCTACACCAAGACTTGCCATATGTATGTCTTGCATATTGGAAGTTACTGCCATCAAGCTTTTCAATATTGAAAATAGCACTATTGGGTAATGAACCTTCCATAATGACTGCAAATATGTACAAATGACAAGATTATAGGCTACTATAAATTTAGCAAAACAACCCCAAAACTAATCCAAAAGGGTGGGCAAAAGGACATGAACAAAGTGACAGTGTAGCTGACTACCAACTACAATCAATAGAGTTTCCACTACGCACAGTCCACATGGGCAAACAACCAAGAAAGACATTCATTATGTCAATCCAACTATGGGAAAAGAGACAAGAAAGAAAGTTCCCATGGCAAGGGATATTCGGATAAAACTCAGGATACAAATAATGCAACTAGCATTGTGACTGAGCATAGACCATCGATACCAAATATTGTCACAAACTCAAAGTGTCAGTAAACTATACATGCCAGAAGCATATACATAATGCATGTAGAAGATCTCAAGAGAAACTATAGAGATTTATCAAACACAGAATTGATTGAGAAAATAGTAGTGATGCTCAAAACATAATCAATATTCATGCATACATCACTAACAAACTACTATGATAGAGGTATGTGCCGATGTTCAAAGCATACAGAATCAAATCAATCCACAAGTAGAGATAATTGCATCCAAAAGCATACATGAGAGGCTATGCATGAACCAAGAGTCCCACTATCTCAAAGAACTAAGCTCCACCACAAGTAAGTACAAGAATCTTCCATTCGAAGCAATTTTGGAATGCAAACTGAGCAAGCAAAGCTCAAGACATATGCATCAAAGTATCTATGAAGCTCGATCACATGATGACAAATACATTTGGGAGCATAAGTGTCCAATGAAGCTTCAATACTATAAGTGAGTAATCATGGAAGCAGGTGAAAAGTGCCTAAATACATTCAATGTACCTCGAATCTAAGCCTCAAATGTCACCATAGACATGTTTGAGCACATACATTAGTGCTAAACATTCACATAAGCATATGACATACTCTAGAAGCATGTAAACTTCAATGCATAGAGCTTTTCTAGTTAAGTGCTTGCTACCTAAACAATATACAATCGTGAATACCCTATCAAAAAGGAGCTACTACAAGCCTAAATGCATCCCAAAAGTAGATCAAGACATCACAAATGACCTAGCATCAATATATGAGTATATGGATATCAATAGTGTAGAAATTACATGGCATAGTGGATGGAATCTGAGCAAGGAGTAGAGAATACACAATGCATGTGAGAAGAATAGAAACTACTTTAATCTCAAATGAATAGATATAAAGATGGCTTTGTCCACTTGTGCACTTCCACTATGAAGCTTAGATGGCAATCCAAACGAATGATAGGCAAAGAGCTTAAGGGTAGTTGGAAGAACTCTGACTCGGTGAAAGACAAATTGATGATAGATTTTTTTTTGGGGGGGGGGGGGGGGCGCTCTTCTTTTTATAGCATGGGAAGATAGTCTAGCTGGCTTGTCTAACCATATTATGAACCTTCCTTATTTGGTCAAGGAATATTCCCTTTACTATTGGGGCCTGAGGCGCTACCCTTGGTTTCCCATCAGGGGTGCCACTAGTCCCCATACTAAGAACCGTAGCTAGACCACTTCCACTACCCCTAGACCCAAAAATAAAGGTCCCTAATAACTCCTACACCCCACAACTCAATGCATTGTTCCTTGAGTTGCTACTAGCATAATTACTCTATCTAACCCAAAGACTAGATACACAAAGGTCACCTTTTTGCCATATGGTTGCATAGACCTCATCTGACATACACATTAGTACCTAACCAATTTCTATTCTCACACATGGATTCTCCTCATAATGGGGGCCTTACAACTTAGAGCAGCATGGATCATCGGTGGCACCTTATGAGGTTGGGATATTGAGCATATCTAACAAATAGAAGCATAGATGAGCTCCAAACCCTAAAGTAAAACTGTCCAAAATATTTTGAGACTTGTGTATAGGAGGTTTGCTATGTATTAGAGTAATGACGGAGGTTGGGGAGGTCTCAAATGATTCCTAGGACCAAGCACCAATGCCAAGGAAGGCCAAAGTGTTTGTCAAGTGCTATAGAGGAGTCGGAAGTGATTGAAGTGGGCTGCTAATCAAAGAAACATGCCTCAACATCAAGCACAATTCATCTTCCCTATATTGATTACTTTGTTAGTCTTACTACTCACTTCAAATCCTCAATGAAGCCCCCTAAACCCTTACATCAAGCCTTCACAAGCAGGTGCAAGCCAAGAGAAGAGAATGATCAATGCATACCTTGAAGGGTTGAAGCAATGGTTGCCATAGAAACAATTAATGAAATGAAAGGTGAGAAGGATCAAAGCTTGGTGGGAAGAGCTATGGCGGGAGAGCAAGAGCAAGAAAGAGAGAGAGACCAAATGGGAACTCCAACAATCACAATGTGTGACTGGGCCTTCTGTTATTCAAATCGTCACTAAAAGAATAAAGAATAAAGTGACAGTGATGGGCGCCCGCCACTTGCAGTGTGTAGTGGTGGGTACTGTCAGTGTAGTAATACATGGATGGCTAGGTGGAGGTGCCTTTACCCTCAACAACCTCCCACTTAAAGGTGAATCTGCCCAAGTGAGGAGTGAAAATAAAAAGAAAAGATAGTATAATATACACATGTACAATAGGATGATGAAAAACATCATCTCATCCAACGCCCATCAATCTCTTGAGGAAGGCAAAGCATTTAGTAGTGAGGCTTTTCGTAAGCAAATCTGTAGGATTTTTGTTAGTGGTGATCTTGACAAGGTCAATAGACTTGTCCTCCATGACCCCACATATGAAGTGATACCTCACCTCAATGTGTTTCGTCTTCGCATGGAAGACCGAATTCTTAGCTAGCTAAATAGCACTCATAGAATCCGAATGTAGAGTAGGTATAGAATCAATCCCAAGGTCATGAACCAAACAGCCCAACCATATGGCCTCCTTGCAAACCTCAGTGGTAGAGAGAGCCATACACTTCTGAACCCTGTATATCCAAGAGACAGCACTTCCAATATAGGTGAATACATAGCCAGAAGTGGACTTCCTACTATTTGCATGTCCTGCATAATTGGAGTCTGTGTACCCCACAACTCCTATATTCTGGCTGCCATAGCAAATACACATATCTGCTATAGCAAATACACATATCTGCCATAGCAAATACACATATCTACCATAGCAAATACACATATATGCTGTGCCCTTCAGGTATCTCATGATACCCTTCATGACATCCCAATGTTTCTTGCTAGGTGTAGCCATATAGCGTGCCACAACACCAACTGCAAAGGCAATATCTGGACGAGTGGCTATCATGTCATACATCAAACTACCCATGGCTGATGCATAAGGGATCTTGGCCATCTCCGCCCTCTACTCATCTATATGCGGACAATTAGCCTATGAAACCTTTACATAAGAAGGTAATGGATAGCCAATAGGCTTGACGTCCTGCATACAGAAACACTCAAGGACTTTATGAATGTACTCCCTCTGTGAGAGGTAGAGTAGTCCTTGATGCCTGTTGCACTTAATGCGCATACCAAGGATGTGAGAGGCCTGTCCCAAATCCTTCATCTCAAAGCTCTTCTTCAACTAAGATTTAAGAGCATCCAACTCATCATGAGCTTTCCCTCCTATTAGCATATCATCCACATAAAGTACCAAAATAAGCAGTGAGCCATCATATGCTTTCTTCGTGTAAAGACAGGAATCCATAACACTCTTGTTTGTAGCCCTGTGACTGCATAAAGGCATCAAACTTATGATACCACTCCCTAGGTTCCTGTTTCAAGCTATAAAGACTTTTCTTCAACTTGCACACTAGGTGCTCCCTGCCAGGTTCTGCAAAGCCCTTAGGCTACTCCATGTAAATCTCATCATGCAAATCCCCATGTAAGAATGCAGTCTTGACATCCATCTAATACATGTCCAAGTTAAGTTGCGTGACTAAGGCCAAAACCAAGCATAGGGTGGTCATCTTTACCACAAGAGAGGAGACTTCATCAAAGTCACCTCCATGCTCCAACTTAAAACCTTTAGCAACAAGTCTTGCCTTATAAGTCAGCTTGGGGTGCCCAAGGGTACTTTTCAGCTTATACACCCATTTGCATGGCAGAGCTTTCTTGCCGTAGCCAATGCAACCAAATCCCAAGTCATATTTTTATGCGAGGAGTCTATCTCAGACTACATAGCCCTCTCCCAGGAGTGATTGTCACCCCTACTCATAGCCCCATCATAGGTGGGAAGCTCTCCTACATCTGTAACCAAGACATAATGCATTGAGGGCTTAAATCTATCACATGGATGTCTAGCTCTAATAGATCATCTCACTACAGGCTCTACTACATGTCTAGCATCCTGTCCAACACCCTGGCCATGTGTACCAACTACTGCTGCAGGCTGTCCAACTAGCTATGTAGGAGCATGTGGCTCCTCTTGGAATATAACCCTGCGTATCTCTACCACCTTCTCAGGCTGCCTATGTATCTTGTTTTCATGGAAGACTACATCATGGCTGCGGATGACTTTCTGCGCCTAGGGATCCCAAAGGTAGTAACCCATCTCGCTTGCATCTCTATAGCCAAGGAAAATGCATTTGACACTCTTAGGATCCAACTTAGTCTGCTTGTCCTTGGGCACATGGCAAAATGCCTCACATCCAAAGACATGTAGATGCGCATAAGATGGAGGTTTCTTAGTCCATACCTCTTCTGCAACCTGGAAATCCAAACTGCTAGAAGGTGATCTATTGATGACATGCATAGCTGTACTGAGTGCCTCACATCCCAAAATCTATGTGGTAGGCTTGCATGGCTAAGCATACTGCGTACACGCTCCTGGATGGTTCTATTCATCCACTCAGCCAAACCATTCTGGGGTAGGGTATAGGGGGCGGTCAACTGATGCTTAATACCTCTCTTGTCACATAGCTGCTCAAAGGCATGTGACACATATTCTCCCCCATTGTTAGTTCTAAGGCATTTCAGCCTATGCCCAGTCTGGTTCTTAACCAATGCAAGCCATCTCTAAAACATAGCCAAGACATCTGAGTTAAGCTTAATGGGGTAAGCTCAGAATTTACACAAAAAATCGTCAATGAATGTCACAAAATACTTTGCACCACCCATAGATTGATAGGGCATGGGCTCATAGACATCCAAATATACCAATGCTAGGGGCTCACTCATGCGTATCCTACCAGACTTCTTATGCGTATTCCTAGTCTGTCTGCCATAAAGACAATGCTCACATGAATCAAAACATGCATAGTCAAGGGGCAGTAAGTACTGCAAACTAGAAAGCATTTTCATTCCCTTCAAGGACATATGGCCCAAATGGGCATGCCGAAGAGATACATGTGGGATGGAACTGACTGACAAAACATGGTCAACAAAGGACCCATCAACTACAAGAGGATAGAGGCCAGCCTTGGAACTTCTAGCAAGCACAAGTTTGCCATGGGTGATCTTCCAGGCAGAATCCCCAAATGAAACATGAAATCCTGCATCATCAGGCTACCTTGCAGACATAAGATTGCATGTAAGCGCATGTACATGACATACATCCTATAATAGAAAGTACTGCCAATAGAGAAATACAACCATACATCCCTAATTCCAACAATAGCAAGTGACCTGTCATCACCTAGGCGAACTGAACCAAGGACAGTGCGGTAGGAATGGAACCACTCATAGCATGGTGTAACATGAAATGAAGCACCATAATCCAAAAGCCAGCACTGTGCATACATAGAGTGAACCTCAATCAACGGCGTAGTATCACAAGAACTAGCTGCAATTATGTATTCCCCATCGGAGTCATCAGTCTGCATGACATTTACCTCCTTGATTTTCACACTAGATTTCACAGGCATAATGCTGTGATCAGAGGACTTTTTATGTACTTTGTCTTTCCCTTTCTCTTTGTGCTTCTCATTGTGTAACTCATGACATTGTGGGCGTATGTGACCCCTCTTGCCACAATGATGACATGTCACATTAGCATTTCTTCCACAAGACTTGCTGCGTGACTTACCACATGACCTAGACCTAGACTTCTGCAAGTCTCTACCATGTCCATACCCATGGTCATTCTTTCCATTACCATCTCTGCCTTTAACAATCGAAGCATGCGACACACGAGAGGTATCCAAGTTCTTGCGGTTGGTCTCTTCCTGCAAAAGAGCACTCTCTACATCAGGCAACTTCAAAATAGTAGCAGGACCATATAAGGCAGTGCAAAATACATCCCATGACTCACTCAGAGTCCCAAGCAAAAACAATGGAGTAACCTCATCATTAAAGGTAATTCCCTACTAAGTCAAGTTGTTAAGAATAGCATGGAACTGGCTCAAATGAGCAGACATTGTCATATTCTCCTTCATGTGTAGGTCCATAAGCTGCTTCAACCAATACATTTGACATGTTGAACTTTTCTTGTCATAGAGGTTCTTAACTTTATCCCAAAGCTGCCAAGCACTCTGTGCTTCCTCAACCACATTGTAATGCACCTGTTCAGTGAGAGACAAGATGAGGGTGGACTTGCATAACTCATCAAGCTCATCCCATTCGTCATCAATCATAGTTTTAGGCTATTCGCTATGCATCCTTAGTGGCTTTATCTGCGATTTCTACACCAATACTTGCCAAACTTGGCTCTTCCAATAGACATAATTTGCACCATCAAGCTTAGTGATGTTAAAGATAGGAAAGGAGATTCCATACTGTAGTCCAAAATGGTACAGACAGTTCAAAATTGCTTGTTGTTTTCTGTTTGTAAAGAGCCAAAATACCACCAAAACCAAGGCAAAATGACCACAAACTAATAGCTAATGATGTTGCCCACCAAGTACCATCAAAAGTACATAAAATCAAGATGATTCAACATGAAAATTCCACGTCAGCCCATGCATAACTGTTTGCTATAATAAATTACAGCCAGGTACAATAGAGTAAACTGTAGGCAAAATGAATGCACCAAGTCAACCACTGACTACCAAAGCATAACCAGTATCAAGCGAGCATAAATAAGCATGTGATAGTCATATGCACATTGAGCAAACACCCAAGCATGTCAAATGAATCTGGCAATAAGCCGGCACACCCCCTGTGTAATAGGGAAAAGTGTACACAACATTGGCAAGACCTAACACAAAGAGGTGTATGCTCAGGGAGTGCAAAGCCCAAATGAGCCCAAGTACATCTGTGAGGACCATGACATATCAACCATGCAACATCCAAGTGAAGATCCCAATCTCAAGTATTCGAATGCTCAAGTAATATAAATCGCCTACTCAATGTCTGTCTAGTGTATCAAGATGCTCCCACTAGCACAAAAGCCATAAATATGAGGCAAAGAAGCTCAACAAGGGCATATGATAGCACCCATGCCAGAAGATCCAAGATCAAGCATCAATAAGACCTCATGAGCATATAGGCCATGTAGCATCTGTACATAGCATCCATAGACATCAAGTACATCCAA
Source organism: Lygodium microphyllum (assembly GCF_053477565.2). Taxonomy (NCBI): domain Eukaryota; kingdom Viridiplantae; phylum Streptophyta; class Polypodiopsida; order Schizaeales; family Lygodiaceae; genus Lygodium; species Lygodium microphyllum. The sequence goes on along the minus strand of NC_141162.1, from coordinate 123,158,730 downwards.
ATTGTAACTCTAGCAAGCTGAGAAAAAGCTAAAGTAAGCTTTGGGAAATCAAATGTCAAGCCAAAGCAAGGCTCAGTAGCATCCAACTCCAAACAATGTAACGGGCATATAGTAGTGGCATAGGCAAAGCATGTTAAGACTAGTTAGACATAAGCAAAGTACATGCTATATGTATATGAAAGATGAAGATCCAAATGCTATGCGAAGCGAGCTCAAGCTCAACCAATGATTCAAGAGCAAATCTAAGCTCTATGTTGATCCCCAAGAGTCACTCCATCAATGTATACATCTAAGACATAGCCCGAATCCAACATGTATATCCAAACATAAGCAAATAAGCTTCAGCCCCCTAAATATTCCAGTAGCAAATAAATGTCCAAAACTAAGCAAATAGTGGCTCAATCCAAGCTGAAAACCATAGAACCATAGGCATACTTTCCCATATGTATAGGCACCAATTGGGCATAATCGGACATCAAATGACTATGTAACATGAGCATAAAGTGTAATGACAGAGGGCTGCATGTGGACTATGTAAAATAGTCAATGACTGAGGAAATTAAGCCCCAAAAGCATCTCACATCATAGGCATACATTCTCCTAGCATTCGGGGTGCATTCGGGACCAATCGAGCAACCAATGCTAATGCCAACCAAGCATAAACATAAAGTGCTGATGTAATACTGTTTGTGGCTGCCTATGGACTGTGGAAAATAGTCTTGGACTAAGGTAAATCGGTCCACAAATCAATGCCAATGGTAACCACCAATGTCGAGCATCAAAGGGGTGTTCCCAAGTGCCAAATGAAGTGTTTTCAAGCTACCAATGAGTGCCAAGGGAGGGCTGAAATAAAAAATGAGGTTTTTGTAGGTCTTCAAGCTGGCCCAAACTAATTTGGGGCTTGTGGAAGGGCTAGGCAAGGTCAAGGCAAGGTTGGGGGAGTAGTCAAGGACCCCTAGGAGCTCCCTCTTGAAGGGCAAAGTCACCGGTAGAGAGTAGGCATCACAAGAAGCAAGAGGACATGGCTGCCCTGCTTCACGAAACCTGTGGACTAAAGTAAAATAACAAAAGAGAGCTCCAGTACCTTTGAAGGAATTCCTTGAGGGTGCCCAAATGGGCCGGGTAGGTGCTCGAGAAGCTGAGGAGTGATTAGAGCTCGTAGTCGGATATGGCTGCCAAGAGTGTGAACCAATGGTGTAGAGATTCAAATGAATGCTAAAGGAATCATGGACCAAGCTCGAATGCTCAAGAAACCATGCTCTGATACCAGTTGAAAGGTGAGAAGGATTGAAGCTTTCTTGGAAGAGCTATGGCGGGAGAGTAAGAGCAAGAAAGAGAGAGAGTCTGGTGCACAGATCGGATGTTGTATGCTCGTGTAGTGAACGCCGGACGGTCCCCAAGAACAAAAGAACTCTACTTTTTGCACAAAACTCAAGGTAGAAAGCATGCACAACCTGAACAAGAGACCAATTGGGTGCAATCTCCCCCCATGCCTTGTGTGAGCGCTCCACAAAGCATGTATTTTATGTATTAATCATCTTCAAGCTCAAATAATAGCCCAAATTACAAAATAGCACGCTTTTGGCTTTTGAGTTTGCTTTAGCACAAAATAGAAATAAAGCTAATGGGCGGGCACCCAAAGAGTCAAGCATACCCAATACAATATCCAAATACAAATATCATAATCGTGCGCCCATGCCCATAATAAATAAACAAATATCCAATGCCTTAATAAATAGGCGCGACAAAATATAGGCGCCATGTCTAAGGTATGCCCATCAAAATATAAGTGATAACTCGAATACATGCTATCCTCCAATGCTTTCCTCTGCCACTGCTGCTATCTCTATACATCAACTGAAGCATTCACAATCGTTAGTAAAATAATACAATTAAATTGACAAAAGTGAATACCTAGCAGTCTTCAGCTACATAAATAAATCAACTGGTTAGAAATCAATCCTAACCTTAATTTATCACGAGTGCACACTCTAAACTCATAAACGTTTATTAATTTAATATGTATTTTGCGGAATCACCCGCTATGGAATCACCCATGTACACACTAAATTAATGAAACGCCCGAAAAGGATAGGCATCCCCATCAACTTCTCGCATAAAGAATTCACTTTGTGTATGAGCCCCGGTCAACAAAGTTTACGGAATCCACCGTAAAACCTCACGGAATCCACCGTGGCACAGAATTCACCGTGAAATATGCCTCCTGGCATCATACCCCCGGGGTGGGATAGCAATTATCCTCAATTGCTATTAGCTCAATATGGAGCTAACAGAGTGGGGAAAGCATTTAAGTCTCTAGCGTGCATCCATTGGGCTTCTTCACCAACAGGATGGTTTTTAAACTTGACTAAATATCTAGAATATCTACGGCCAATTCTAGTGGTCATAAAGTCAGTATCTATGATAGCTTCAGGTTCAAGAATTTCAGTCTCTTTATCTAACAAAGGTAGGTTTTCATAAACAGGGTGTACATGTAATTGGCCTCTAAAGGGTTGTAATAAACTAATGTGAAATGTGTTGTGAATTTTCTAGTGAGGTGGTAGTTCTAACTTGAATGCATTGTCATTGATTTTGTGAATGATCTTAAATGGTCCATAGAATCTAGGTGCTAATTTCACAACTGGGTGTTTATCTAAACTTTGTAATCTACGTTTTTCTATTCTCAACCAAACATAGTCATGAACTTTGAAATTCATGGCCTGTCTTTTCTTATTGGCTTGTTTTGTATACGATTGCTGGGCTTTGGCAATCATGTATTTAACCTCATAAAAAATAGTAGCATGCATATTAGCAATATCATCAGCACTCTGAATTCTATTTGATAAAGATGCAACAGGTGTAGACAATCTATAACCATAAATCACTTCAAACGGTGCTTTCTTTGTAGATGTGTGTGGTGTATTGTTATATGCAAACTGCAATAAATGTAAATGTGTGTCTCATGTCTGTGGTTTAGAAATAGTGTAAGCACGTAAAAGATCTAAAATAGTACTGTTAGTGGCTTCTGTTTGTCCATTAGTTTCAGGATGAAATGTAGATGAGAAATCAATCTTTGTTCCTAGGTTAGCAAACAAAGTAATCCAAAAGTTGTTACAAAATCTAGAATCATGGTTAGAAATAATAACTTTTGGTAATCCATGATTAGTGAAAACAGTTTTCAAAAACAATTGTGCTGCCTGAGATGCTGTTAAAGTTTTCTTACATGGAATGAAATATGCTTGTTTACTAAACCTGTCTACTACAGTCCAAATCATGTCATGGTTAGCTTTAGTATTATGTAAACTAGTAATAAAATCCATAGAAATCTATTCCCATGGTCTTGATGGAATAGATAAAGGCATAAGTAAACCATACTGTTTACCATGATGTCTCTTAACTCTTTGACAAACCAAACATTCAGAAACAAAGTTAGATACATCAGTGTCCATATGTGGCCAATAAAAATCTTCAATCAATATACGCAAAGTAGATATGATACCTCTATGACCTTGATATGGAGGACAATGAATCTCATTCAAAACAAAAGATCTAAATGGAACTGTAACACATAATCTCTTTTCATAAAACATGAATCCATCATTATAAGACAGTGAATCAATAGGAATCCAGTTATTTCCAACTAATTTATTCCAATCAGCATGAAAAGTAATGTCCTGATGATAAGTATCTTTCATAGGAGTTAAAGAATCAAATGATATAACAGAGATATTATGAATGGTTGGTCTTCTACTTAATGCATCGGCCACTACATTTTCTTTACCTAGTTGATATCGAATAAGGGGATGAAAACTCTGAATAAAAGCTGCCCATTTGATATGTCGGTCAGATATTTGGGGTTAACTAAGTAAATGTCTAATACTTTGTTGATCAGTCTTAATCATAAACTCAGAACCCATTAAGTAATGTTTCCATTGTCTTAAAGCTTGTACAACAGCTAATAATTCTTTATCATATGTGGAATATTTAAGTTCGGAGGGTTTCAGTTTACAACTAGAATAGGCTATGGGATGATTATCTTGCATAAGTACGGCTCCTATTCCAGATCCGCTAGCATCAATAACTACTAAAAAGAATGGTCTATTAAAATCAGATAGTTGTAGTACAGGAGCATGGGTTAACGCATGTTTCAATAAATCAAAAGATTTCTGTTGATTATTAGACCAATGATAAAAAATACATTTCTTTAAAAGTTTAGTCAAAGGCAAAGCAAGTAATGAAAAATTTTGCACAAATTTCCTGTAAAAACTAGCAAGACCTAGAAAAGAACGTAACTCATGCACATTTTTAGGTATTGGCCAGTTCAATATTGCTTCTATATTTTTAGGGTCAACTTTAATACCTTCTGATGACATAATATGACCTAAATATTCAATTTCTATTTGAAAGAACTCACTCGTTTTCGGATTAGCATACAATTGATTATCTTTCAACAACTTGAAAACCAAAGACAGATGTTCATAATGCTCTTTCTCATTTTTACTGAATACCAAGATATCATCAAAGAATACTATAACACAATGCTGATATTTCAAAAATATGCGATTCATCATTCTACTAAATGTAGCAGGTGCATTAGTTAATCCAAAAGGCATCACTAAAAATTCATAATGACCAAATTGTGTTCTAAATGTAGTCTTGAATATGTCAGATTTATCTAATCTCACCTGATGATAACCAGATTTAAGATCTATTTTACTAAATATAGCAGAACCTTGTAGTTTGTCCATAAGATCATCTACCCTAGGAATTGGATATCTATTCTTTACAGTAATCTTATTTAGGGCACGATAATCAATGCACATACGATAAGTATTATTATTCTTCTTTACCAACAAAACAGGTGCGCCAAATGGAGAACTACTAGGTCTAATCAATCCTCTATTTAATAATTCCTCAACTTGATTTTGAATTTCTTTTTGCTCTATCTGGTTATGCCTATATGGTGCTTTACAAGGTGGTTGTGTACCAGGAATTAAATCTATTTTCTGGTCTTTAGAACGTGAAGGAGGTAGTCCAGGTGGTAGATCTTCAGCAAAACAATCTTTAAATTGTGCAAGGAATTTTTTATGCCTAGGGTGCAATGTTTTTCTTTAGCTTGCAGTTCATTCACCCAAATTAGATAAGATTTACTACTTTTGCATAATGCACGTTTAGCTTGAGTATGAGTAAGCAATGGAAAAGCATTAAATACATGCATAACATACAATGTAATGTGTTTTCCTTGAAAATGAATATTAATTGAATGCGTGGAATAATCTCTATCAGGATTATGCTAATGACGCCAAGGCATACCTAAAATAATATCACTGGATTGTAATGGTACAACTAGAAATTTCCTTCTTTCAGTGTATTCACCAATTTGAATTTCTAAATCATGCACCTCTTGTATTCCATTATACCTTGTGCCTAAGAATGCTGATTTAATACGATAATGCGTAGGAACAGTTTGTAATTTCAATTCTTTCACTAACTTTGCAGAAATAAAATCATATGTACTACCATCATCATGCAAAATAATATTTTCTTTTCCATGCACTAAACATTTCATTGTCAACAAAGAATGTGGAGTTGGCATACTTGGTAAAGTATCCGAAGGAGTAGTAGTGTCGTCCTCATCTTCCGTAAAGTCAGGCGTTTCCTCATGTTCTTCATCTTCCATTGCTCCAAGATAGTTGATATGGACAGGTGGCTTCTTCGATTGGCAATTGGCTGCTAGATGTCCAGGTTGATGGCATTTGTAACACACTATAGGTTTGGATTTAGGTATATTGTTTGCAATGGCAGGAAGTCTAGGAATATTAGGATTTGGCTGTGAAGATGGCTTAGGGTTTTGATTGGTATTTGATGGCAAAGCAGGTGGTTTTGTCCAAGGCTTACGGAAAGATGATGAAGGAAATCAATTTTGATTGAATCTTCTAAAATTTGAATTGAATTGCTTAGAACCATAGTTACCATTTGCTTGAAATTGTTGTGGACGCTTGTCTCTTCCTCGAAGCTTGTCTTCAGTGCCATGAGCTAGAGAAATTGCATCTTCAAGAGTTGCAGGCTTGAACATATTGACTTCAGCGTAGTGATGCCCAAGTAATCCAAACATATACTTGCGCTTATGAGTCACTTCAGGTACGTCTTCAAGCATGCATAGTTGGAGTAAGGCATTCCAAAAGCGTTCGATGTACTGAGAAATAGGCTCATGATCTCTTTGCTGAAGAAGGTCCCATTGTTTTATGGTTTTTTCATGGAATTGTGGAGGAAGGAAATTCTGCATAAACTTCTTCTTGAAACTCTCCCAGGTATTAGGACAATCTATGCTCTTACGAACCACGGTCCACCAAAGAGATGCTCTATCCACTAAATGATTAGTGACACACTTAATTTTATCTTTTTCAGCGTATGTTTCCTCATGAAAGTAAGCATCAAACTGACTGATGAATGCAAGAACATTTTTTCCATCTCGAGTGCCATTGAAAGTACGAAATTTGAAATTTCTTTTACTTATCTTTGTTTCTTTGCAGATGGATTGAGCTTCGAGAGTCTCATCGATGGTACATCGGATAAGATCTTCAGATTGTGGTTCCTCTTTGTCAGTAGTCGATCTTTGTAAATTGGCCAATTGAACTTGCAATGCTTGCCGGGCTCTTCGTTCTTCGTCCAACTGCATCATAATTAAATCCAACTTTTGTTCCACCGTAGGTTCAGGAGGATCGCCTTCAGCCATTAAATCATCCATATTTTGTTCCATCATCCTGTAAAACTTCAAAAGACCTCACACTCTCAAAATCCAATTAGCGAGATGAGCGTAGCTCAAGATTGGGTGTACAAGGCTTATATATTTTTGTTTGGCTTTCACAGTCTTCGTCTTTGGCAATTGCGGGATTTGAAATCTTTGTAAAATTTGTGTTTGACCTTCTGCATGTGTTGAAACTGGTTCAGCAAGTCTGCGTATGCAAACAGAGTCTTCCAAGGAACAACTTTGCAGTTCAGTGCTTCTGCGTAGGAACAGTCCTTATGGGAGTTTTGGGCACAAGTCAGTTCTGACTTCTAGTGACTTGCTGGACTTGCAGAGTTGCAAACTTTCGAAACTTGATCAACTTGGAGGATTTGTGTGACTGATGACTTGCTTGACTAAGCTTAAGCTTAGTATAATTGAAAATGACGAATTTTAGAGGGAGGGGGGCGTTTTCTGCGCCGATTTTTACGAATGCATGCCGCCTTGCCGTTGTTTTAAAAATTTGAAGCTTATAAAGCTTCTTATTAAGCTCTCTAAGCTTTTAAGCTTGTGAAGATATGGAGCTTACTGTAACTCAGAAAAAAAAACGACTTATTGGAGAAGATGTAGGAGTGGTCCTCCACCATTACATGCCGGTCCTTCGCGATCAGAGGTTGTAAACAGAGGTTCTTGACCGCCAGGAATCCACTCGTATCCACCGTTCGTGATGAGACTGACCGTAGAGCTCGATCATTCTAGGAGCTCCGCCTTCGCACAAGATGGGTAGCGATTGGAAGCTCTCGATCTTAGCTTCGCTCTGATACCACTGGTGCACAGATTGGATGCTGTATACTCGCATAGTGAATGCTGAAAGGTCCCCAAGAACAAAAAAACTCTACTTTTTGCACAAAACTCAAGGTAGAAAGCATGCATAACCTGAACAAGAGACCAATTGGGTGCAATCTCCCCCCATGCCTTGTGTGAGCGCTCCACAAAGCACGTATTTTATGTATTAATCATCTTCAAGCTCAAATAATAGCCCAAATTACAAAATAGCACGCTTTTGGCTTTTGAGTTTGCTTTAGCACAAAATAGAAATAAAGCTAATGGGCGAGCGCCCAAAGAGTCAAGCATACCCAATACAATATCCAAATACAAATATCATAATCGTGCGCCCATGTGCATAATAAATAAATAAATATCCAACGCCTTAATAAATAGGCGCGACAAAATATAGGCGCCATGTCTAAGGTATACGCCCATCAAAATATAAGTGGTAACTCGAATACACGCTATCCTCCAATGCTTTCCTCCGCCACTGCTACTATCTCTACACATCAACTGAAGCATTCACAATCGTTAGTAAAATATTACAATTAAATCGACAAAGGTGAATACCTAACAGTCTTCAGCTACATAAATAAATCAACTGGTTAGAAATCAATCCTAACCTTAATTTATCACGAGTGCGCACTCTAAACTCATAAACGTTTATTAATTTAATATGTATTTTGTGGAATCACCCGCTATGGAATCACCCATGTACACACTAAATTAATGAAATGCCCGAAAAGGATACGCGTCCCCATCAACTTCTCGCATAAAGAATTCACTTTGTGTATGAGCCTCGGTCAACAAAGTTCACGGAATCCATCGTAAAACCTCACAGAATCCACCATGGCACGGAATTCACCGTGAAATATGCCTCCTGGCATCAGAGACCAAATGGGAACTCCAAAAATCACAATGTGTGACCGGGCCTTCCTTAATTCAAACTATCACTAAAAGAATAAAGAATGAAGTGATGGTGATGGGCGCCCGCCACCTACAGTGTGTAGTGGTGGGTATCGTCAGTGTAGTAATACACAGGCGGCCAGGTGGAGGTGCCTTTACCCCCAACATGAAACTTTATCACAAGCTAAAGCAATGCTCCGTGAAGCTCTTTGAGACTAAGATCTGATACAAGACGAAAGGAAGAGCCTAACTGGAAGCACAAAAGCAAAAGCAAGAGCTATGGCAAATGGAGCAAGAGAGTAAGAAAGAAAGACATTATATGTGGGAACCCCAATGGTTAATGTGATTGACCTTCCCTTACTCAATTGTCATTGAAAGAAGAATAAAGAATAAAGTGATAGTGATGGTTGTCTAGCACTTATAGTTGTATAGGTGTGTAGGTAGTGTACAATGAGTAAATGGGAGCAATTAGGAAGAAGCATCTTTACCCCCAACATATGATACCATTCCCAAATCCAATAGAGCAACCAAGGCCAAGAACAAGTGTAGGGTAGTCATCTTCACCCAGAAGAGAGAAGATATTGTCAAAATCAACTCCCTTTTCCTAGTTAAAGCCCTTAGTAACAAATCTAGCCTTATATCCTGCCTTTGGGTGATAAGGGATACTCTTTAACTTGTATGCCCACTTGCATCGCAATGCATGCTTTCCATTAGGTAAGAAAACTAAGTTCCATGTACGGTTCTTTTGTAGCAAATCAAATTCAGTTTGCATAGCCCTCTCCCAAGAATGAGAACCACTTCTGCGCATAGCTACCTTATAGGTAAACGACGCACCGGATTCTATCACCATGAAATAATCCATAGAGGGTTCATAGCAATTAGGAGGACGTGAACCTCTAAGAGAGAATCTCAAAACTGGCTGTAGGGTCTGTATGGCCTTTCCTCTTTATCGAACATCATGATTCTACACACCATGTGGATCTTGAGCCACTACATCATTAACAACTGCAACAAGCTATCTCACTAGGGCTGGTTCTATGGTAACAAAAGGCTCCTTTTGAAATATCACCTTCTTGCGTACCTCAATCACCTGCTCTAGCCTCATATGTATTTTATTCTCATGGAAGATAGTATCATGGCTATGGATGACCTTCTGGCCTTGAGGATCTCAAAGATGATAGCCCATCTCACATGCATCCCCATATCTAAGAAATATTTATTTGACAGACTTTAGATCCAATCTATTGTGCTTGTCTTTGGGAATATACGAGAAATCCTTACATGAAAAGACTCAAAAGTGTGCATAAAAGGGAGGTTTACTAGACCATACCTCCTTTGCAACATTACCACCAAGAGAAGTGCATGGGGATTTATTAATGAGATGCACAACAATAGTAACTATCTTAGGCCAAAAAAGTTGCGGTAAGTCTACCTCACTAAGTATACTAAGCTCTATAATACCATTCTAGGATGGGTTGTATAGAGTAGTCAACTGATGTTTAATACCCTTCTCATCACATAGCTACTCAAAAGCCTTAGATAAATATCCAATCCCAGTATCAAGCTGTAGGCATTTTAGCCTATACCTAGATTGGTTCTCAACCATGGCGAGAAAGCACTAAAATATAGACAAAAATCATATTTCTACTTAATGGGATAGGCCCAACTCTTATGTGAAAATTTATCTATGAATGTAACAAAATACTTCATGGTATCAAAGCACTAATAGGGCATGGGGCCATAAACATCTGAATGTACAAGAGCCAAAGGCTCACCAACACATGTAGAACCACACTTCTTATGTGAATTATAAGTCTCCCCACACTAAAGACAATGATCACATGAATCAAAACAAGAATAATCCAAGGGTGGGAGATACTGTGATTCAATAATTTCATTCCTTTCAAAGACATGTGCCTAATGTGAAAATGCCATAAAGATACTGGTCAGCAGACCTAGAAACAAGCAAGGAGTAGAGGTTGCTAACCTTAACACCTCTAGCAAAAACAATACTACCATGGGTGATTTTTCATGAAGAATCACCAAAAGATACACGACACTTGTCATAATCCAATTGTCCAATTGAAATAAGGCTTTTTGTCAAAGTCGAGACATGACCTATATCATGAAGCACAAAAGGACTACCAATACCAACACAACATCACCTATGCTAAGGATATCCAATGTAGTGTCACCTCCCAATCTAACTAAACTCATAGTAATATAGTAGCTATAAAATCAATGGTGATATGGGGTAACATGAAAGGAAGCCCCTGAATCAAGAAGCCAACCCTGAGAGTAAGAGAACGGTGCATCAGTTAATTGAATAGCCTCAAGAGATAAAGCTACAAGAATTTAGTCACCATAACTATGCTCCAATTCATTTATCTCCACTGTCTTCACACTAGACTTAGGTAAAATCTCAATGGACTTTGCATTTTCCTATACTTTCCCCTTGCCTTTCTCATTGTGCATTTTATGGCCTGAGGCTTAATGTGATCCTATTGCCCACAACAATGACTTGTCAAAGAGGACTTAGACTACAGGACTAACCATAAGATTGTCCATGAGATAGAGAATTATCCCTATTGGACAATGATTCTCTACCACGATTATTACTACCATTTATGTGTGTAACAATTAGTGCATGAGAAGTGTAGGCTGCATCAATATTTTTCTGATTCACATCTTCAATAAGTAAAGCACTCTCTATATTGTTGCATTTAAAACCACCCTCAAGGGGATTAGCACTCATAGTAGTATGAAATGTATCCCATGACTCAAGTAGTGTGACAAGAAAGAACAAATGCTGTATGTTATACTCAAATTTGATGTCCTGCGAAACAAGCTAGCTGAAAATAGAGTGGAACTCATTCAAATGAGTAAACATGGGGGTGCCCTCCTTCATGCAAAGATCCACAAGCTTCTTCAACTAATATAATTGAGATATAAGCTATCATAAAGATCAAGGATCTTCATCTATAACCCAAACACTCCACCCTCAATAGAGATAACATTGAAGTACACATAGTTAGGCAAATACAATATGATAGTAGAATTGCATAACTCATCAAGCTCATACCAGTCTTATCTATCCCAACTTTTTGGCTTATGCCATTCCTTTTTAATGGCCTAACCTACTTCTTTTGCACCAATACTTGCCTCATTTGCATCTTACAATATTGGAGGTTGTTACCATAAAGCTTTTCAATGTTGAAAATAGAAATATTGGTTGATGCACAAGAAGTACTTGTCATAATGCTTGCAAAGGATTGCAAATGATAAGAGTATGGGTTGCTATTATAACAACAAAATTGCTCCAAAATAAGTTAAAAGGATATGCAAAAGGGTGGGAACAAAAGAGGGTATAAAATTCCACAAATTGCAACCAAAAGAGTACCAAATCAAAGTGTTCGCTCTCTAAAAGAATGCTAAAAATAGTAATCACAACACTGTTGTAGTAAATGCAACGGGATATGTCAATCCAATTGCAAGAAAATAGACAAATAACAAGCTCCCATCGCCAATGATATCCAAATAGCAACTAGGATATAAAGAATGCAACTGGTAGTGAATAGGTATAGAACACTAGTATCAAAGACTGTGAAGAACTCAAAGTGTTAGAAAACCATATATCCCATAAGCATATACATCATGGATGTAAAAGATCTTACGAGCAACTATAGGGGTCCGCCAAATGCCCAATGAATGGGTCAAAGAGAAATGACACTTAGTGCATAAGCAATATGCATGTATACATCACTGACAAACTATTGACATAAGTAAATGCTAGTGTCCAAAGCATACAGAGTCAAATCAGTCCACGAGTGGAAGTAACTATATCAAGTAGCATACATGAGAGCATAGACATAAGTTAGAAGAGTCTCACTATCTCAAAGAATCAAGCTCTACCAAGTAAGTACAAGTCTCTCCCATTAGAAGCGAAATTTTAATGAAAAGTAAGCAAGGAAAGATCAAGACATAAGTAGGGTAGCATCCATGAAGCACAGGCACATCATAAATACATTCCAAAGTATATGCATCTGATATGCCTTCAACCTATAAGTCAATAATCATTGAAGAAACTATCCAAAGCTCAAGTATATCAAGTGTAGATCAAATCCAAGCCTCAAAGTATGTCATAAGCAATATCTGGCCATGTAGATCAATGTTTAGCATCATTGTAGCCAAATAGCATACTTGAAGCATATATAAACATTCAAATCATTACTCTAATAATAGTTTGGACACCTAAATAGCATTACTATACCATTTAGGCACCAAAATAGCATCACAAAAGTATTAAACATACATTATAGAATTTATTATTTGCTATTTATATTGTTGTCCCCCAAATGATGGCTAATAAAGAACTCTTCAAATGAAGCCAAAGACAAAGTAGGAGGAAGTCACAAAGGCCCCCAAATGATAGGCCAAGCATCGAGCAAGAGGACATGACCAAAAGGCAGGAGGGGGAGCAGTAGGGCAGCCCATAAATTTCCACAAAAAAATTATGAAGGCTACTCACGGGGCTTTGGTTGCTATAACTAAGCTCCAAGCTCACTTGCTAGAGCTCAAATAGTTGGGGGGAGGTCCTAATTAATGTCGAAAGAGGTGGAGATGATCAGTGAAGGAACAAGATTGATGCATACCTTAGGTGTGGCTACCATGAAAGCTGAGCTAAATCTTTCTTCCTAAGTTGAAGCAATGAGTGATGAAGCTCCTTGAATGCCTACTTTGATACTAGTTGAAAGGTGACTAGAAGGTGGAAGCATGAGCAGAAGCAAGAAGGGAGCAAGAGCTATGGAAGTTCAAGTAAGAAGAGAGAGACTAGTGTGTGGAAACTCCAATTGTCACAATGTATGACCTACCTTTCCTTATTCTATTGCCACTAAAAGAATAAAGAATACAGTGATAGTGATGGGTGCTATCACTTGTCGTGTACATGCTTGTGGGTCTATATACAAGTAAATGTAGGTAGCTACACAAGCAACCTTAACCCCCAACAAATATTCGAACACTTGCCTTTCTCTAATGTTTTTGCTTTCTAGCCATTGAAAGGCTTCATTTCCTACTTCCCAATTAAGCATCTAGTATTCAGTATTCTCTCTACTAATAATTATTCTCAAATGCACTGTAAATTCCTCATCATAAAAACCCAAAAGTTCATTGAGGAATTGTGTCTCATCCTTGATGGTGTTAGAATTGTCATTGACAAACATTTGGCTAAGAAAAAGTCACCTTTAGGAGTTGAGAGAGCTTTAGTCATGCCTTGCTGCATTTTGAAGTTGATGTGATCTAATAGGGGTCGGGTAAAGCAAAGAGCAAAGCAAATAAAGGGAAGCCCTACCTAATAGACCTCTATAGAGAAAAGGAGGTTGTAAGGTATCACAATAACATAATGTATCCTAATGGAATGCACAATAGAAGCTGAAATGACTTGGTTTCCTCCCGATCTCATTTTCAATGATAAATTTGATCAAGCATTTATTCTCCTCACTAGTATGGCGCGATCATCCCGAAATGAATTAATGAGATTACATAAGTCAACCCCCACAATGATCCCATAATTCAAACAAAAGTGTGCAAGAAACCCATCGGAGCCAAGAGCTCTATCCTTTCTAATCCTACTTAAGCAAAGCGGAGCTCCTCCTTAGTGAAGAGTTAATCAAGAAGTAGTGCAGTCCCTTGATCCACCCCATCTTACATTGAGCCAAAGAAACGTGTCCATTCTTTCTTCATATATCTCAACTTTATCCAAAGGTACAAGCCCATGCGAGAAGATAAATGCTTTTGAGACATGCATGCAATACTAGCATGATCCTTGACCAAATTTCTATTTTCATTCTCAATAAGTAATAATAGGATCGCCTTTTTGTTTGCTCTTCAATGCTTGAAAGAAGGGATTATGAGAAGATTTGCCGTAATAGACGGATTTATGAGGCAAGCGCCTTCCATTGGCAATGCCAAAGGAGAAAAATTGAAACGAAAAGCAATGAAGGGGCACATCAAGTTGTAGGATATACATTTTAGCTACTCTTCTTGCCATGATATCATTGTCTTTGAAATGCTTGCACTATCTATTCTAGCTAGCAACAATAGTAAATGAGGATGGCTAAGGGCTACACAATACGAGGGTGAGACTTCCCCTCCTTGCCTCCCCCTCCCCAACCCTCTATCTCTCTCACCCCAAGCACCCACCATCACACAATATTCTTCCTAATAAATTCAATTTTTTCTCTAAAACATGTGAAGCTTCACTTGAGAGTGTGATTTTGCACGTCTTTTCACTCAATTTTTGGATCACGTCACTTGAACACTGGAATTACTTTACTTTTTTGGTATGTTGGATTGATTTTAGTTGCTTTTCTTTAGACACTTCACTTGAGAGAGCGATTTTGCATGATTTTTCACTCAATTTGGAGATTAGATAACATGAGGTAGTGGAATTTGTTTGATTTTTTTGAAGTTTCAATTGATTTCACCTTCTTTTCTTTAGATATTTCAGTTCCATGATAGAGCATGTTGCTATGGGTGGAGGGCATGCCCCTCTTTTGGTGGATGCAACAAAGTCTTTTAATCATTTTGATAATTAGAAAAACATAGTCACATGAAATTTTGATAAAAGTCTTTCTAGAATGGACCATGGTAGAGATACTAAAATCAAGGGCTATGCAACATGAGAGACAAGGTGCCTATTTCCAATTCATGTGCCAATGTGCATGCATGATATTATTGACTTCATTAGTGAGCAAGCATAAGAGGCTTCTTTCCATTTTTCCCTTTTTGACACAATGATGTCTATGTAGTGATGTATGGTGTAAACTAACTAAGCAAGAGAGAGAGAGAGAGAGAGAGAGAGAGAGAGAGAGAGAGAGAGAGAGAGAGAGAGAGAGAGAGAGAGAGAGAGAGAGAGAGAGAGAGAGAGAGAGAGAATTCATGCCCAAACTCAAAGTTATTTTGTATGGTCGAAAACAAAACTACATTGTTGCATAAGTGTTGGTGTACATCTTCTCTCTCTCTTAACATAAACCATACTACATTGGTGTAGGTATGTCTCCTCATTACTCCTATTGGTTTATAGAGAGTTCATAGACCAAGGGAATGGACCTTATGCTGGCCTCCTTCACATCTTCAAAGTGCTCCCATTTTGTGCTAACCTAGACCTTTTTTGGTTGGAGATGATCTCCTTCATCAAAGGTAATTGATAGCCCAATAGTGTAACCAATGGGTTACACTATTTGTGCTAACCTAGACCTTTTTTGGTTGGAGACGATCTCCTTCATCAAAGGTAATTGATAGCCCAATAGTGTAAGCAATGGGCCAACGTCGCATCATCATGCAACAATATTTGTAAGCACCAATATTAGTAGGTTTAAGCTAGTAACATAGTTAAGCTATTACACAACCTTGATTTTGAAAGTAGGTATTACAAACTTGATTTTGAATCTATGTATTAAATGTGTAAGACATACTTAAAAGTAGGTATTATAGACTTGATTTTGAATGTATCTATTAAAAGTGTAAGACATACTTGAAAGTAGGTATCACAAACTTGATTGTGAATGTATGTATTAAATGCATAAGACATACTTGATCCAATGTAAACAACTATTTATGAGGCACCCCCAATAGGTTGAGAGAGAGAGAGAGAGAGAGAGAGAGAGAGAGAGAGAGAGAGAGAGAGAGAGAGAGAGAGAGAGAGAGAGAGAGAGAGAGGATATTGGAAAAAAGAAAATCAAGGAGAAACAACGTAAAAAATATCAAAAAGAGAAGAGAGAATAAAAAGACTCACATGGTATAACCATCAAGCATTAGGATTGTGTGATAGGCGAATTGCAATGCCAACAAACATATTTGGAAATTTAAAAACTAGAGCTATACTCAAAAAACTTTTTCGTCAACCAACTTTGATATTCAAAATTTATATTATAAAAAAGGCCAACTTCATTACTAAAATACTCGAAAAATTCACTCTAATTCAAAATTTCTATAAACATCAAGCAATTTGCAATGCTAATGAATATAGTTACAAATCAAAGTACTAGAGCTTTACTCACGAAAAACTTTTTTCTCAATTGGCTTTGGTATTCAAAATCGAAATCTGTGTTTTACAAAATGCTGGCTTTATAACTAAAATAATCGAAAAGTTGAGCCCAATTCAAAATTTCTATCAAGCATTGAGAACAAGTGTACTTATAGGTGAATTGCAAGGTTAAAACACATATATTTAAAAATCAAAGAACTATGGCTATACTTACGAAAATATTTTTTCTCAATTGGTTTTTGATATTCAAAATCTATAGTATATAAAATGGCAAATGAATAACTAAAGTACGCGCAAAGCTAACCCTAAATTTTTAAGGGCACTTGACAAAAATTGTTGCAAGTTGTCAAAGTGAGAAGTTAGAAGTTGCTAGGCACTGGCTGTATGGCAACCATATCTCTGTTTCTATAAGAATGGGACAACTCTTCACGATGTTTTGACTTATATGACTTATGAAACTCATATATATATATATATATATATATATATATATATATATATATATATATATA
This sequence comes from Lygodium microphyllum, assembly GCF_053477565.2. NCBI lineage: Eukaryota > Viridiplantae > Streptophyta > Polypodiopsida > Schizaeales > Lygodiaceae > Lygodium > Lygodium microphyllum. Next base: position 123,141,710 of record NC_141162.1, on the reverse strand, counting down.
TATATATATATAAGCCTATAAGTCCCCAAAACACGTGGAGCGTTTCTACACGTAGTAGACTAGTGCATGACTCGCGACGGACGAGCGAGCAATTTTTTACAACCCACGATGAATCAGACTATTCATTCCTTTCTGTACCAATTCATGATGAAGGAGACCATTTCCTCGTACTAATTCATGGTAGCGCACCGCACTGATGCACTGCTGCTCGATGGCTTCATTTGATCTTCCAGACAGGACTGTTCAATCCAGGAAGGGCCGGCTGATTGGTAGATTTTTGTTATGATGCTGATTCATGAAGAAGGAGACCATCGGATCTTGCACTTGATCTTTCAGAAAGGGAAGCTGAATCCAGGAAGGAGCTTTGTGGAAGTTCTTCTTCACTGCTTGTTCAGGGACCAGAAGCTTTGATCAGATATCCAAGTCCATCAGAATCATGGATGAAGCAGCTGTCAGTGATGATGAGAATGCACAAGTTTTCAGTGATAAGGAGACTGCAGAGGCTTTCGTCGATCGTGAGACTGCATTGCAAGGGCAACCGGGCCTTCAGCCACAACAGACTTTTTTGAATTTGAATGGCAGCATGCAAGAGAGGAGATCTGCATCCTCGATATCGCATGCGAAAGAGGATGCTGATAAGGGGAGCTTGCCATTCCACAGGCTGTTCACCTTTGCAGATGGCCTAGACTGGCTTCTTATGGTGGTCGGAGGCACCGCATCGGCCATCCACGGGGCTGCCATTCCCGTGTTCTTCGTCTTCTTTGCGCATGTTATCCATTCCCTCGGCAGCACTCTGACTGCATCAGGTTTGCAACGATCTGACCTGGTGCATCAGGTGGCCAAGGTACCTCCTAATCCTGCACAGTTTTTCTCTGGATTTCAATCCGTTCATGCATTGTTTTCTTCATCTGCTTGATGTTTTTTCTTGCCCTTTGACAAGCGCTCAATGATTATTTCTGAACCACGTCTGGAAACTCCTGGATAGTGCTTGGATATGCCCTCGGTAAACATAGATGGGTTTCTACTATCATCATGTAGAAGGCTCCAGGCTTTCTTGATGCATGTATAGGATTGATTAGCACAATGCTTCATCAGAGCAAGGCTTCTTAATTAATACAGGGGCTCAATTTTTAGGAAAGTGCAAACGTCTTTTGTAAAACCTTATAGAACAAGTGCATGCCACAAACAACAATGCATTCATCTTATGCGCTGTTGAAAACTTGTCCTGTCTGCTGCAAGGACATAACTCGTTGCCTGTTGATTTTTGTTTCCCAAGGATGCTACCTACTTTGTCTATCTGAGTCTCGTGCGCCTGGTCAGTGGCTGGATTGGTAAGTTCTCCACCGCTAGTTCTGAAACTCTGTTTTCTGCTTTCGGCATACAGCCCCATGTAGGTGAATGGTGATGCGAAAAATATGTCCTAACATTGATTGTCTCAACACAACAGTTTTCCTTCTACAAGTTTGATATTAAGTTTTAATCAAATTGAGGCACTTCCAGCTACTTCCATTAGAATTGGGACTTTTGTATCAACTTCCTTGCATTATGTTGCAGAGGTCTCTCTTTGGGTTTATACTGGAGAAAGGCAGACAGCAAAGATGAGGATGGAGTATCTGAGGGCATTGATCAACCAAGATGTAGGCTTCTTTGACACTGAGACAAGCACAGGTGAAGTGTTGATTAGAATTTCGAGCGACACTGCCCTTGTGCAGGAGGCTATTGGTTCAAAGGTTATTCCTGTAACTTGACAACTTTTTGTTAGCTCTTGGTTTTTTTGTTACATATTAATGGGTCTTTGAAGAAACAATCTTTTTAGACAATGTGTGGGATAGAGACAGTCAATGGCAGAAGATCTTTGTGGAATACGTGTCGATTCTCTTTAGATTACAGTAATATCGGATTACTGTTTTTAGAGAGAAACACTCATGTCCAGCTTGCTCCTCAAAGCTGCATGGGATAAATCATTATATTTAAAATCGGCTTTTGAGTCTGTTCATAGGCACATCTAAAGTGAAATGACAATGTCTAAACTGTAAGGCTAGATATATACAGTTATAACAGTTGAGAAGAGACCCATGGTTTACAGACGTTCATTATGGTGCATCCTTCTTGGTAGAATACTTTTCCTGTTTGTTTTTTGGCTTTGATATTGGTCGATTCACTCTTCTTTGCCTTGAGTTAAGAGGGAGGGAGGGAGAGAAGGAGGGAGGAAGAGAGATCAATGTGTCTATTTATCAGACAGGGAGTATAATACACTATATTGCACAATGTATTTCTGGTTATGCTATTGGATTTGTCACTCTTTGGAGGCTCACCCTTGTAACACTTTCTATGATGCCACTACTGATTGCGGCTGGAGGTGCTTGTGCATATAGTATAATTGTACTCACCAAAAAAGGTCAAGGATCGTATGTAAGGGCTGCAGAAATTGCCCAAGAGGTAAGTCAAACAAAGTTGGTTTTTGCCATAATTCATCAAGAACGTGAGTTATGGGCAATGTTCCAGTACCATGCTGTCAACAACAGAAGTAATGGTCCAATGTACTCATCTGCAGGTGATTGCTCAAATTCGAACAGTGTATGCATTTGGGGGTGAGGAAAAAGCTTCTATGGCATATGCAAAGGCTCTCCTATACACCCAGAAGCTTGGAATAAGAAGCAGTCTAGTAAAGGGTTTAAGCTTTGGGCTACTTCATGCATTGGGGTTTTGCCAATTTGCATTCTTACTGTGGTATGCGGGTAGTCTAGTCCGAAATCAGACAGCCAATGGTAGTCAAGCCTTCACCACAATTATGAATGTGATTGCGAGCTCACTGTAAGTACCATATAATCATATTTTGGAATTTAGCAGATAGCACAATTGCCCTACCTGGACCCTAAATTAGCTTAGATACACTCACAAAGGGTCGGCTTATGAGGCCTTCAACTCGTTGCTCCCTGCAGCAATGGATTCACTGAGATCATCAAATGTGGTTATAGTTCTAGTAATGTTTTTTAAAATCTCAGGATGAAAAAATGGATTGGGGTGCAACATCTTTTGATATTGTTAATATTTTATAAATCTTTCATCTGCTTGGGTCAGTTACCCTGTCGAAAACATTATGTTGATATTGTTGTTCTATAACATTTTCTGTGTAATGCTACTGCAGAAAATATTAGTCTATTTTGATGCTCCATAACACTCCCTTGTGCAGTGCTATTGGCCAAGCAGCCCCGGACATAATAGCAATAAGCAAGGCAAAAGCTTCAGGCTACACAATAATGAAGATGATAAAAAAAAAGCCTGTAATTGGATTTTTAAGAGAAGATGGTGTTACGCTAGCCAAAGTAGAAGGCCACATTGAGCTGGCTGGAATACATTTTAGCTACCCCTCCCGGCCTGATGTGGACATTTTCCAGGATTTCTCTCTGACAATTCCAGCTGGGAAGGTGGTCGCAATTGTAGGCACCAGTGGCTCAGGGAAAAGCACAGTCCTCTCTCTCATTGAGCGCTTTTATGATCCAGTATCAGGTTAAGATCAGTATACAGTTAGCATATTGTGGAAAGCTTCTGATGATATTGATAAGCTAGTAGTTTTTAAATGTGACTTGGCACTGGTCTACCTTATAATATTTTGTTTTCTGCTTTGAATTAATGTCATGTTTTTCCGTCGACACAGCTTGTGCTGAAAAGTCAATGTTTTTTCAAAATGCTAGGGGAAGTCATCTTGGATGGACATAACATAAAGTCTTTGCAACTGAAGTGGCTCAGGTTACAAATGGGTCTTGTTAACCAAGAGCCGGCCCTCTTTGGCACTACTATACGTGAGAACATTTTGTATGGGTCAGAAGGAAATGCTTCCATGGATGAATTAATGAAGGCAGCATCAGTAGCTTTTGCTCATGATTTCATTAGTGCTCTACCAAAAGGCTATGATACAGAGGTAATTTTCCTTTTCTTCGTTGTTTGTGCTTGAAGTTTATCCGGCTACTTTAAGAGCATTCCATCACTCAAGCTGGCTATGCATGTCACAGATTCATCAGCACTTTGTGGTTTCTACACACAATGTCTGAGCCATCATATTTTAATGTCAAAGACTACTAAAGAAAGGGTTTGCAGGGCCATTTTAGTAACCCATGTAAAACTGTGTGACTAGAAGTGGAAAACCTCACAGAGTGAAGCTACCATGCTGTTCGAATAACTCTGACTACTTGAATCCAAAATGGCATCTTTTCTTTGTTAAAGACCCCTGTTGCCCTGAAAGCAGATAGCTGTCAAATTATTAAACATTGAAACGTCGCCATGCTTGCACAAATGCCAATCCAGAAGTCTTTCTCCCTCTCTCTCTCTTTCTGTTCCTGAGCTTCAGATGCATTTATTTTTGTCTCATAAGCAGATTTTACTTCTTGTGGGTGCTGTTACAACTCTCTCTCTCTCTCTACTTCCCTTGCCTTATACAGTGGTGGAATGGTTAGTGCAAGTGATACTAATTTTCAAATGTGAATCTACAAGGGTTCAGAATTTGGAATTGTGGGGTATGCCTTAAGGCATCTTGGGGATGTTCCTACCAAGTAAATCCTCTTCTCAACTTTTCAGATCTTTACAGTTTGAGTTCCCATTTAGTAATACTTTGGTAGTACATCATCGAGTTGTAGTATGTGCCACCTTCTCTGTGTGACCTACCTTATTTTCAACTTATGCTGACAGCATTCTTATGTGGTTAAGGTGCATTTCTGCCATGTGAATTAGGACACAATCACAATATGTATATAGCCATTGAAATCATGAAATACCAGTTTTTGGATTTTATTTAAACATGTTGCTAGGTTGGAGAGAGAGGTGTTCAACTGTCTGGAGGGCAGAAGCAAAGAATAGCAATTGCCAGGGCGATGATAAGAAAGCCATCAATCCTTCTCTTGGATGAAGCCACAAGTGCGTTGGATGCAGAATCGGAGAAGACTGTCCAGGATGCACTCAACCAAATCATGGTTGGACGGACAACTGTTATAGTGGCTCATCGTTTGTCAACAGTTCAGAGTGCAGATCTGATAGCTGTAGTACAGAATGGAAGAGTTGCAGAGGTTGGCACTCATGGGGAACTGATGGCTAAGCTTGGAGCATATGCTTCTCTCATCAGGCTACAAAAGGATGGGGTTGCTATGCAAGGTGAAGAAGGGGAAGAAGCACCCAACCTATCCAGGCCAGTACTTTTGACCAAAAGCATGTGTACAGTTAGTTCCTGCTTTCTCTTTCACAAGTATTTGAAACGAGCGACTCATGATTTCCAGATATTCTAGGGGCTCTTCTCATTCCTTTTCTCAAAGAAGTTTCAGTTTTCGCTCAACTGTTGAGTCAGCTAAGGGGCCAGGTATGGAGATGAAAGAAAATGGTGTTGGCTCTGGAACACGACCTTCAATAAGGAGGGTACTGAAGATAAGTGCTTTTAATTGGCCTTATGGAGTCCTTGGTGCAATTGGAGCCCTTAGTTCTGGAGCCCAGTTACCTTTGTTTGCCCTCATAATTAGTCAAGCGCTGGAGTACTTTTACTCGCCAAGTCCTACTTACATGAGACATGGACTGACGAAGGTTTCGGTTCTATGTACGGGAGCTGCTGTGCTTGTTCTGCTGTCATATGTCTCGGAGTTCTACTTTTCGGGAGTTGCAGGGGAAGGCATCACTACTCAAATGCGAACTAAGATGTTCTCCAGTACGTTGTTTCTTTCTTTTTGAAAAGTATGCAGTCTTACTTTATCATTTTAATGCAGGCTGAAGAAATATGATGCGTTGTAAGGGCTGATATGAAACCATTTAAATTGTATTATGCTGTACTTTTTCATAAATTAGCATAAATCCTGATGATATGCTTCTGCTCTAACATACCTGAATGTTGCCAGCAATACTTTGTAATGAGATTGGCTGGTTCGACCAAAACAACAGTGCTCTCCTTGCCTCTCGTTTATCAACAGATGCTCCTCTCGTGCGAGCCGTAGTTGTTGACCGAATAACAGCCTTTCTTCAGAATTTGGGGTTAATCATCACAGCATTTGCTATTGCTTTTACTTTCCAATGGCAAGTGGCTGCTTTAATGGTTGCTACATATCCTGCTGTGTTGGCAGCATTTGTAGGTCAGGTATGAGCATCACTAGCACTATGTGATCTGCTTGTCTTTTTAATTAGGTCCTTCTACAGAGACATTATTGAGCTCATATTATGCATTTCTGTGTATATGCTCCCCGAACAGCTGCATGTGTTTACTAATCGGCAAACTTGCCAGGCCCATTTTGTGAAAGGTTACGGTGGCGACATTGGAAAGGCATATGCAAGAGCCAACATGGTGGCAGGTGAGGCCGTAAGCAATATCCGCACAGTGGCTGCTTTTTGTGCAGAAGACAAAGTAATGAGGCTGTTCTGTAAGGAGCTTGACAATACCCGCAAGCATTCCTTTATGCGTGCTCAGATAGGAGGGCTTGGATTTGGTTTCTCTCAGTTTTGCCTTTTCTCCTCTTATGGTCTCACCCTCTGGTATGCCTCCACATTAGTAGGACGTGGAAGAGCCGGTTTTGGGGATGTAATCAAATGTTTCATTGTGCTTATGATCACTGCATATGGCGTTGCTCAAGCGTTCTCTTTGGCCCCTGATATATTAAGGGGCATGCACACATTGGAGGCTGTGTTTGACATCTTGGACAGGAGGACAGAGATTACTTCAGATGATCCAAATGGAGAAGAAGTGGGTCAAGTGAAAGGAGCCATTGAGTTGAGGCATATTGATTTCAGCTACCCAGCAAGACCTGATGTACAGATCTTCATGGACTTCAATTTGAAGATCAGAAGAGGGCATAGCCTTGCGCTTGTAGGGGCCAGTGGCTCGGGAAAGAGCTCTGTAATTGCACTAATAGCAAGGTTTTATGACCCACAAGGTGGCCAAGTACTTATAGATGGCAGGGATATACAGCTTCTGAAGCTCAAACAATTCAGGCAGCACATCGGTCTTGTGCAGCAGGAACCAGCATTGTTTAGCACTAGCATCTATGAGAACATCTGCTATGGGAAAGAAGGTGCAACAGAAGCTGAGGTTGAGGATGCTGCAAGTGCAGCAAATGCCCACACTTTTATAAGTGCATTGCCGGATGGGTATAGGACAGAGGTGGGAGAAAGAGGAGTGCAGCTGTCGGGTGGGCAGAAGCAGAGGGTAGCCATAGCCCGGGCAGTACTGCGCAATCCAGCCATTTTGCTGCTAGATGAGGCTACTAGTGCCTTGGATGCAGAGTCAGAGAAGCTGGTACAGGATGCGTTGGATAAGCTGATGGAGAGGAGGACCACCATTGTGGTGGCTCATCGACTCACCACCATCCAAAATGCTGATTGCATTGCTGTTCTTCAAGCTGGGTGCATTGCAGAACAGGGATCTCACAATGAACTCCTTGAAAAGCAGGGTGCATACTTCCAGCTTCTCAACCTGTCACAGGATGATGGTAAGCTTGCCTGACATAACAAGCAGCTATCACCCACCTAATACCATCTTAACTAGTGAAGGAGATCGTACAACTCAAGCTGATACCATAAAATGAGTCTGTTTAACCTAACCAATATCCCAAGTGAAGACCTCATTCTTGGTCATGGGCATGGTGTCCTTACTGAATCAAGCAAGTCATACATAGCACATGTAAAGCCTACCAAAATGCCGTTCTCACCAAACTGGCACTATTAATTTTAAGCTAGAGCCTGGACAAATATTTGCAGTGCTTATGCAAACATTAAAAAGGCACACTCAAGTCTAATTTAAACAAAAAGGATCGAACACTTGAATACCCGACATCTGCAAAAACAACTCAGTAAATGAATGGATACATCATGCATATTATGCAGTCATCCTCCAATACTATGCGAACTTATTATGCATAACCTAAGCAAACATAACAGAGATGGAGGCATAGTCTGATGCACACACCTTTTAAGGGTGCGTGAGGATCATTGAGACATTGCATGTGGCTACTGTTGGGCTGTGCTAGATTTCGATTGCAGTCATTATAATTGTGCTTGGTTGTGTGTTGGTACCAAGTTCAACAAACACCAAACAATTAACTGTGGACCTTACACGTGGGCATTGCTTCTAAAAATGCTGGTCGCACAAACATCCATCCGTAATGTGCATGCATAAATATCACTGAACCTATACAGGTCTCTCTCAACTTGCTGCAAACTCAACAAGTTGCGTAATAATACACTCTAGACTGTTGTAATGAGAAATGTTGTTTCTGGGCTGTTCTTCTGGACATTGTTGCTATAGAACTGAATTCGAAGGCCACTTTACAATGAGCTACATGCATCATATGCACGCAATCTAGGACTCTAATTTTGCTGTGCTTCTGACACAACGTTTTAAGGCCCAATTATGCCTTTACAACACATCCAATGCCTCTTTCATTAGTCATCCTAAATTAAGATCCAGGTGTGGTACATATCTTTCAAGTTTCATGCATAACTTAAGAACTTCATACAGTAATGACAAGTGCTTTGCTTTGGTTGCCATCCACACTAGGTTCAAGTAGCTTAGATCTTGCGAGTAACAACACATTTGCAAGTTTCTCCTTTGCCTTTGCATTTCTTCTCATCTCTTCTAGTGTATTAGTATCAGTCCATATCTTCACACTGGTGTCTGCCCATACCATTTAGGCCGAAGAGTTTTCTTCATTGACCTCCACAAAAAGCTCAGTATTTCACCCCAAATTACAGCTATTTATTTATTTATTTATTGTTTGCAGGCCCTAACTAGTGCACACAGTTGCCAACAGCCTGAAGGGCAAGCTAGTAACACAGCTGTGTGCATCAGTGAAGGGCTGGGTTCGATCCCAAGGACGGCCAGCCTCGATTTGCCTCACCTGTATGGAGTGCCTTGGATCATACCTCAAAATTATTGCATTATAAAAAATGTAACACACATTGTATGGCAGACCAATCACTCAAGGTCAAAAATTTGCAATCAACATATATGATATCAAGCTAACCACCTCTTGAGGAGTATTGCAAAAATGAGAGCAATACAGAGGCACAAGTTCAAGCACCAAGAGATGGTTTGTTGGGCCCATTGTGTTTTATTTGTGTAGGGGTAGTTTTCCTTGAGAAAAAGGCAAAGAAATAAAAAGGAAATGCGAAGAAAATCAAAACCACAGATAATGGCATACCACCAACTGCAAGGATCACATCCTTAATATTTTAAATGCTTAGCCTTCTTTCACATGCTTAAAGTATCCCAAGTTTTTAGGCGGAAAAGAGAGAGAGAGAAGGTGTCACTACATTAAAGAAAAGTTTACAACTTGAGTCTGCTGCAGAGAAATCAGTTCCCTCTCACAAAGCATAAACAATGTTTTGAGGAATAAGGCTTTGCATTGTCTTAGGGCTATTCTAGCCTTCTGATGTAGCTAACTATTCGTTTGCAAAAGGATTCTACCAAGAAGTGGTTCATGAAGACTAGGCAGATGCATTGTCAGAAGCCAGCTGGTCTCTGATCTTCAAAAGAGAATGCATGCTCTAACATCTGTGGTGCTGAGATCCTGCAAATGGAGTTGAGTGTATTCATGGCAAACTTGGGGGGCCTCTAACAAGCAAGAAAATATATGGCACTAGCAATAGGTAAATGCTTTAACCACCATAGCTACGACATCAAGGTTAATCTGAAGACCGTTATGGTTATCCATCCTTCTGATAACTTTGTCAGGCACCCAATTCCACCTTTGGTTAAGAATTATAGGTATACCAGGAAAGATGAAAATTTTACATTCTTCGAGGACTTTACACCCCTGATCCGTGATCCAAATGGAGGGGGCTTAAACAGACTTCTAATACATGTTTTACTATGGTTGATCCTGGAACTTGAAGCAGCACAGAAGGTATTTAGACGATTCCAAAAGCTAATAAAAAAGTGCAGATAATTCTTTACTGTACTATTAATACATCTGCCAAAAGATGTAAAACCATTAAATGGAAGCATTAGGTACCTCTGATGCCCTCCATGCCACCTTTCTCTAGCTCTCCTTGCACCAATTAGCCATCAGTATATGTGGCAAGCAGAAGGGGGACCCCAAGGGAAAACCCTGTCTAATAGACGTCCTAAGAATGAAAGGCCTAGTAATGGATCCATTAATGACAACCCTGGCTCTAGCATTACCAAATAAAACCATTAAAAAAGCAACAGACCTACTAAAACCCATGTAAAAAATAAAGCCCCCACTCTAATCAATAATAGGCTTTGTCAAACTCTACTTGAAAGAACACGATGTCTTGATTGGTCTTTTGAGCATAATCCATGCCATCCCCAAGGCAAATGATGCTCTCAAGTTTATATTTCCCCCTGATGAAGCCTTTTTGTTCTTTCCTAATCCACATATCAAGAAGGGGTGAGATTCTATTAGCCAAGGCTTTGGCTCCTCTTCCTCCTCTAAGCTTTGATCTAAGATAACAACCATAGGTAGGAGGTGATTGTGTCTAAAGCATTGAAAACCATGGCTCTTAATCTCTTAAGGAAAGATATAATGGCTCTTATCTCCTCCTCTTCCTCCTCTAAGTTTTGATCTAAGATAACAACCATAGGTGGGGGTGATTGTGTCTAAAGCATGGAAAAACAAATGACTAAATACTTTACAATTGCTTTGTATGAAGGTACAATCAACAAATCTGACAGACATCAAGTCAAATCTATAAGGTTTGCCTCTTGAAAGAATATGACATTTTTTAGTTAGCATAGACTTTTTAAATGTTTGCCCTAGTTGGAGTCTTCTTATGGTGGCTGAAGTGTGCATGGAGTTGAATGTGTCCTCCAAGGTGTACGTGATCTCCACACTTTTCATGGGAGGCTCCTAGGAGCCATCGATATCAATAAGCATAAGGAGGAGGTTCTTCTATTTTTTTTTAAATTGAGCTTAGCATTTCTTTGGTTAGTTTGTCTATTGTTCCAACACCACCAACCTCTAACAAACTTAATGGTATCATTGGATTCAAACTACTCCTTTTTTATGTCTAAGTTGGCTTGAGGCAGTATATCTCTTTAACTCTTCCTCTATTTTATAAAGGGTTTGATACTTAATGGCTCTTGTCACTCTGCAATGGTCAATGGCCCTTTTTTTTATGACTCTAAAAAAGTCTTGAGTCTCCTTATCTACCACCTTAGTCTAGGGTAAAGTAAAATTGTTAAGCAAAACACAAGATCTTTTTCAAATCTTACTATGCACTCTCTCGCATGTTTGATTTTGAAGTAAGCTATGTTTGCATGACACTAATTATCCTTGACATTATCATTGCTATATAGAGAACCATTTGAACTAGCTTGTGCTTAGAAAGATTAGCACATTTGCATGAAACTAGTTAAAGCCTTAAAATTATCATTACTATTAGTGAGAACCAATTATCATGTAACACCCCCGCCCTCTACGCATGGGAACCCCCCCACCCCCGGTCGTTGCCAACAGGTGGTGGGGTCGTCGAGGAGAGGCATTCGGAGCTAATGAAGGACTGGAGAGGAGTCGTGGATGTGGCAGAGGAAGAACGTGACAACGAAAGGAAGGAGGGAGAAGACAATGTGGGGAGGTAGGAGTCGAGGATGACGTGGAAGAAGAGGAAGTCGATGACGATGGTGGCGATGCCATCGAGGGGGAGGCCACGTGACCAAACACCCCCCCTAACTCCTCGACTAGTTTGCCATACGGTGCGATAGGTGGTGGGTGGGGAAGACCACCACACTCCATGTCCCCCCCCCTCCCAAACACCTATAACCCCCCCCAAATGGTTAAAAAAAAAAAGAGAAGAGGCCTTGAACGACATGCTGGAGGGAGAGGCCTGGATGAACTGTACGCTAAGAGAGAGAGAGAGAGAGAGAGAGAGAGAGAGAGAGGGATTCTTGACATGGTATTAGAGCTGCACCAATGATTGAGGCTGGTTTTGAAGGCTAAAGAGAAGGAGAGGAGCCAAGGATTCGAGCAAGCAAGCAACGGGTAAGAAGCTCTTCCATTCTCTACTTCTTCTCTTGGACAGTGCATGTGGAGGCACCGGAAGCAGGGCAGAGCAAAAATCTCAGATTGCAGTGAGATTTGGTGTGCATGAAGAGCGCTGTGTATTCTGTAGATAAACCCTTTAGGGCTTTCCGCTGCTATTTTGGCCATCCGAGGTCGTTTCAAGCCCCGTTTTAGACTCTCAAGGTTGCGGACAACAATTCGAGATACCCTGCAATTTCAGCTGTGTCTGTCGTATACAGGTGCACAGGTTACAGATTTCAGATCTGTAAGTTCAAAGGTGTTTACTAGTGAATAAACACAAGGTTTATCTGCAAACTAGTTGCAGATTGCATGTATTGTTGAGCAGACAGTGAAAAAGGCTGTCTGGTGTATTGCTGTGCACTACAGGTCGAGGGTTGGAGAAGATTTGCTTGCTGTTTGGTATTAGTTTTGTGATAATGGCAGAGAACAGTGGAAACCCCATCATTGAGAAGCTCGACAAGAACAACTACCCTTCATGGAAGTTTCGTGTCACGAACTTCCTGGTCTTTACGAGTTTGTTTCAGGTGAAGAAAAGGAGCCGGAGGTGAGTGATCCTCCAACTGCAGAAGAGACAAAGGCACGGAAGGAATGGAATGCAAAAGACAAAAATGCAGAGAATTCATATGCAGCTTGGACCATACTTCAAAGTATGTTTTTCGTAAATACAAAGGCACGAAAGATTCAACTCAAGCAAGAGTTGAATACATTGAAGAAAGGGAAGATGTCTATCAATGAGTATGTACTGAAGGTAAGGAGCATTGCAGATGCCTTGGCAGCGATTGATGCAATGCCCGATGATGATGATTTGGTGTCGTCTACCTTGGGTGGACTTAACAATGAAAAGGCTTGGAAGTCTTTTGTAACTTTCGTATATGTCAGAAAGCCATTTCCAGATTTCGATGAGTTGGTCTTCCTTATGATCACTGAAGAGATCAACATGCAGAGTGAGACATCTGAAAGAAGTGGTGAACAGGTCCAAGCTTTCTACTCCAGTTTAGGAAGGGGACGTGATAGGTTCTCTTCAAGAGGCCATGGTACATGACGTGGTAGTGACAACCAACAAAACAGATTGAATCAACAATTTGGCGATATGCAAGTTTCAGGAGGTCGTGGTAACTTTAGAGGAAGGGGGAGCTTTAGAGAAAGAGGTGGATGGCAGAACAGAGGTTCTAACAACTTTGGTATTGTATGTTACTATTGTGGCAAAACAGGTCATATTGCAGCCCAATGTTATGCTAAGAAAGATGATATTCGCAGTAGTGGTAAGTTGCAGCAAGGAAACTATGCATCGTCTTCACGATAGAATGAAGACAAAAATGAACGTTTGTTTGTTATGCAGCATATGCTGAATGCTGTTACAGGAAAGGGAACACATGATGATGTTTGGTATGTTGATTCAGGTGCATCCAATCATATGACCAGCCATGCAAAATGGTTTGGAGAGATGCAGGATTTGCAAAATATAGGTTATGTGCAGACGGGTGATGATTCATGCCACCCAATTTCACACATTGGAAAAGTTTCTCTATCCTTGCATGATGGTAAGACAAAGAGTCTTTCAGATGTATTACATGTGCCATCTATTACAAAGAACTTGGTGTCAGTCGGTCAGATGGTAGAGCAAGGGCTGCAAGTCAGATTTAATGCAAAGGGCTACTTTGTAGAAGACTTCAATGACAAGTGCAGGTTGGTTGCAAAGGGAAGTAGAGTTGGACATATGTTTACTCTGGATGCTGGGATTCCTACTATGAATGCTGCTATGTATGCTAAAGGAAAAGGTGTTGTTGCAGATATTGAAATCTGGCACAAACGCATTAGACATGCAAATGTACAAAGGCTGAAATTAATGCAATTAAAAGGGTTGGTTACAGGTTTGCCTACATTTAGAGTTGCAGAATTTCATAAGGTATGCGAAGCATGTTAGTTTGGTAAGCAGGCAAGACAACCCTTTTCACATGACAGAGATGTAAGCAGAAATATCCTTGATGTTGTGCATATAGATATTTGGGGGCCTACACAAAATGTATCTCTCGGAGGTAGTTCATACTTTGCCACATTCATTGATGATTGTTCTAGAAAGCTGTGGGTATATTTTATGAAGGAAAAGAGTAAAGCATTTGAGTACTTTAGAACTTTCAAGGCTGCAGTTGAAAGAGAAACAAGCTTGAAAGTAAAGTGCTGGGGGAGAGTACCTTTCGAATGAGTTTAGTGATTTTCTGAGGTCTCATGGGATAAAGAGACAGTTCACATGCAGGTATACCCCACAGAAAAATGGGGTTGCAGAAAGAGAAAACATGCATATTGCAGAAGTTGCACGTGTCTTGATGGCTGAAAAGAATATGCCTAAGCATTTTTGGTCTGAGGCTGTTCATACTGCTATTTATATTATGAACAGAACTCCCACAGTTACAGTTCATGGTATGACCCCCGAAGAATGTATTACAGGTAAGAAGCCTGATGTCTCACACTTGAAAGTGTTTGGCTGTATTGCATATGTTCATGTGCCAGATGAGTTGCGGAAGAAACTGGATCCAAAGGCTGAAAAGTATGTCTTTATTGGATACTCTTTAGAGCAAAAAGGGCATCGTTGTTATAACCCTGTCACATGTAAGTTCAGAGTGAGCAAGGATGTCATCTTTGATGAAATGAGCAGTTGGTATGCATCTAGTGGTGATGCATTGGATGATGATGATGATCATGACACTCATGTGCAGGTTGAAAAGCAAGAATCACGGACTCTTAGTGGACCAGAGACATCATTTGGTAGTCCTTGGTCTGGGAGACTAAGGAACATCTTCAGGTGCATCTAGTAGTACTACAGGTAAAGACAAAGGAAAGCATAAAGTGTCAGATGGCATTGATGCAGTTCTTGATGGAGACTCTAGTGGCTCAGAGAGCTTGGATGATGAGCTTGGTATTCCTTCTGTCAGGACACCAGGTGTACAGACAACTCATAGTAATGTAAAGGCTCCATTGTGTGATCCGATAGTACGCAGATCTAGCAGGGTCAAATACCCTGTTAAAAGATTTGGTTTTGAAGGTTATACAGCTCACCATTATGCTTATATGGTGAAACTAGTTGAGGATGTTGAGCCCATTTGTTTTGAGGATGCTATTGGTCATACTCATTGGGATGCAGCAATGGATGAGGAGATGGTTGCATTAGAGGCCAATAAGACTTGGAATCTAGTATCATTGCCGAAGGGCAATAAATCTATTGGATGTAAGTGGGTTTATAAGATTAAGCACAATGCAGATGGTTCTATTAGTAGGTACAAAGCTAGGCTGGTTGCAAAAGGCTATACCCAGACATATGACATAGATTATGAAGAAACCTTCAGTCCAGTTGCTAGGATGGCAACTGTCAGATGTGTGATTGCTTTGGCAGCAGCCAAAGGTTGGAGGTTGCAGCAAATGGATGTGAAGAATGCCTTCTTGCATGGTGATGTGTAGGAAGAAGTGTATATGGATCAGCCAGCAGGTTATGAAGATTTAGAGCATCCCATGTATGTGTGCAGGTTGAAGAAGGTGCTCTATGGGCTCAAGTAAGCACCTAGAGCATGGTCTGACAAGATCAGAGAGTATCTTGTCAATATTGGCTTTTATGTTTCTGATGCTGATCACTCACTTTATGTGAGAAAGGGAGATGCAGGTTTGGTCATCATAATCATCTATGTGGATGACTTGATTATTACAGGTGATAGTGATAGTGGGATTGTTGAAGTCAAGGACTTTTTGAAGAAGAAGTTTGAGATGAAGGATTTAGGTGAGCTAAGGTACTTCCTTGGCATTGAGGTGATCAGATGTGATGATAGTATATGGTTGTCCCAAAGACAGTATGGCTTGCATATGTTGTCCAAGTATGGTATGGCAGCATGCAAACCACTTTCAGTTCCGTTGGAGCAGAATGTAAAGTTGAGTGCTGATGTTGAGAATGAGATAGAAGACCCTACTATGTTCAGGAGGATAGTGGGGAGTTTGATCTACATGACCATTACAAGGTCAGACTTGAGCTACACTGTTGGTCTTGTGAGTTAGTTTATGCAAGTACCTAGAAAGCCACATTTGGATGCAGTCAGATGCATATTGAGATATGTGAAGTTCACATTACATTATGGACTTTTCTATGAGGTAGGTACAGATGTACATGTGTTTAGATACACAGATGCACATTGGGCTGGTAGTATGTCTGATAGAAGATCTACCAGCGGATACATGTTCTCTCTTGGTAGTGCAGCAGTTACTTGGAGCAGCAAAAAGCAATCTACAGTTGCTTTGTCGAGTACAGAGGCTGAGTATAGAGGTGCTACTGTTGCAGCATGTGAGGTAGTATGGCTGCAAAAGTTATTGGCTGATTTAGATGTGCAGGTGGAAGGTCCAGTTGTCATTTATTATGACAACATGAGCAGTATACAGTTGGCTAGGAACCTTGTGTTCCATGCCAGGACAAAACATATTGAGGTACACTACCACTTTGTGAGAGAGAAGGTACTAACATGTGAGATTGACTTGGTGTATGTCAGCACACATGATCAGATAGCTGATATCTTCACAAAGGCATTGGGTACAGAGAAGCTTCAAAAGTTTCGAAGCTTACTTGGAGTTGCAGAGATGCAGTTGAGCTTGAGGGGGAGTGTTGAGATGACAAGCTCAACACATGCGGACATTAATGATGGACCGCCTAGTTAGATGGGTCCACACGTCTACACTTAGCACGTCGGTGGTCATTATGACTCTCACATGGCCATTGACTCATTACTTATTATATTCAGGTTGTTACATCTATTTATAGCTGGCATAGTTATAGCGCTAGTCGACTAGTGTAGTCGGTTATATATTGTTTGACTTAGTAGGCCACTTTCCTTTATGTTGTATCTTATCTATACTTTGTGTACATTGTAAAGAGTGTGAAGAAGAAGAAGAAACCAGCAAGAAAACGTTTTGGCCTCCATCTCTCTTCTTGTCTCTTGAGTGAGCCTCTCCTTGTGCATTCTGTGTGTGTTCGGTACAACATCTTGAGCGAGTCCCCCCACCACGCGATTCTTGATACATTGTCGTCGTGTTGGGGGTTGAAGGTCTTCCACCGAGATTTAGAGCAGAAGAGGAGTGTGAGATTCAAGATTTGGATAAGGAGAAAAGATTGGGGTTTGATAAGATTCGGGTTTTTGAGATGACTTAGTTGAAGAAGAAGATATCAAGCTTTTTCTTTTTATTTAGCATACATGAATGGAATGAAAGACTTTGTCTTGATTACATTAAATGCATATATGGATAATATGTCAATATATTTAGGGATAATCTCAGTTTTAATCCAAATGCATATTTCAAATGCAAGCTCAAATGGTTTCCATTTCATGAACATGAATGGATAACAACTCCACGATACAAGTATTTTGTGGTAGACTCAATTACATCCAAGACATAGATAAAAAACTCATGAAATGCATTGTTAAAGCATAAATTTAACTTCAGCCCTGTTTTTAAAACAGTAATTTCCAGCCCATAATCAAGCTCCAAAAGTGCACATAATCCCAAGAATAAGCTCCTCTAAACATTCACAAGTGAAGCCCTGATGTTAAGAGATCAATTTCCTCTCTTATAACCACATAGATCACTTATTTACTGATCAAAATAGACAAGAGCAGTGGGCTGCCCTGTTTATGACTGGTTTTTTCAGTCCAAAACAACCCATACATCTTCAAAATCCTCCCCTTTGCTTGCCCCAAAGTCACTCAAGTACTTGGGTACAAGACGGGGCTTCATTGGACCATGAATGTGGTAAAAGAATGAGAGAAGACGTACATAAGAGCAGGCTGAATACTTTTTTTCTCAGGTTTCCCCCTTTTATGGACTGTCATACTACTCATTTTCGTCATACCAAATGGACGGGTAAGAAGAACTCTCACCTTCCTTGTTTGTATCTCCTTCTTCAGCTTCAGTTTGCCTTGAGTTTGCATGCTTTGGAGCATGCACCATACACAGCTCATCCTCCATCTGCCACAGGGATGTAGGCCCGTTTTTTGCGTCGAAAAATGCGGGCTGCATCCTGCTCAACTCCCACTCTTCATTTTGACCATTTAGGTCACTTATAAGTCATTTAAGTCCATTATTTCAGGCCCCACATGAACCTAGTGGACTTTTGGCACTTCTCTTGATTTTCAACCAAATTTTTCTCTTGAACCAATGTGACTTAGCCTGCAAACTATCAATTACTTCCAGCTGATCAAGTTGTGGGTTTCCATAGACTTAATTTTTGTCAATATACATGGTACAAGTGAAAATTGTATGACAGTTACAAAAGAACTTATGAAACTAAGTGATATCTAAGTTGGTTGTTGCGTAACAATGACTAAGTTATGTATGAAAATTCCTCATATGAATCCTAATAAAGTTCTTCTGCAAACATAAGAATTCTATGATTTATATAATGAATAAAAAACTCTCTGACAACGTGTATCCTTCAGTATCGAGGAAACAATTCATACCATTCAATATCGGCATGTGCAAACCATTAACCATATCCATCAAAGCACGCCCATGAGTGTTAATGTCAGTATCCTCAGACTGTCTACACCAATGTGCATCTACATCCACAACCTCTTCCTTGTCTAGCTCATCACATGCTATGGGCTGAAATTGCATACATCCAATTCGCGAATTTAAGTCACTTAAGACCATCACATGCCCTTGTTGCATATATGTGCATGCATCCATACTCAAATCTTCAAAAGGTTCTTGCGAATCCACTTCATGTCGTGCATAGAAGGGGGGCCTCTTATGTGGAATGTAACATCCCGCAATAATGTACATCGGTGTAGTGTGCTTGAGCATAATCCATATATACCGCTTTTGTTGGTCTACTTTACATACATCAACCATTCCTTCTAGATGACATTTGTATATGCATGCAACTCCTCCTTGCCCTCTTTTTCCTACATGTGGCTGATATGTGCTATGAATTATGTACCCTGGGATATTCAGAATTCTACATGTCTGCCGCTCCCATGTCTCGACGAGGAACACAATGTCAGCATCACCAACCATAGCATTAATGCTTTCACCTTTATGCCATGGAAACCCTTTGCAATTCCAAAACAACACCTTCACAAGTGCGCAGCTTCCATGGGTCATGCATCCCTATGCATCCTTTGAAGTGTTATCACTAGATTTCTTTCACTTATTGTATTGCTTCCGACATTCCTCCTATTGCATGGGGGTGCGATCCTCATTTATATAAAAATTTGTTTCCTTGAGGTATACTCGACTACTGTCTAAAAGTATAGTTCTCTTACATGCATCCAATAGAGTGCATACAATGGCTCTTGCCTTCCCATCATCTTTCTTCTTGCCCATACGTTGAGCACCAAAGACGGGTACATTTGCCATGGCAAAACGCTTACCAAAAAACTCCATGACTTCCGTAGTAAGAGACAATGTAGTCTCGTCATCTGTTTCGAGCAATCCCCAAATAACCGAGTTTTGGGCCCACTTTTCTCTTTCTTTACGTTCACATGCATCCACATCATCTACCACTGCATCATCACCCTCTGCATGAAGTACATGCATGTCTCCATTTGGGGGAGTATGTGCTACTACTCTGGCCCATGTTTTTGGTGTTTCCATGCATGTGTGTGTCGCCATACTCTTTTCCAAGTTTGTGATTCTCTTGGCCTATTCCTCCACAGTTTGTTCCAACTGTGTATTCTTGCTTTCCAATGCTTGACACTTGAGAGCCAAGCATGTGAGTTTCTTGATTCCATGCATTGATTGATGCTTGAAGTGCCACCAAAAAATTCCATATCCCATCCTGTGAGATTTCTCCAACACATGGCTGCTCCAACATGCTAGTAGAGAGAGGTTTACTTGTGGCTGTCGAGTTGGCTTTGCTGCGTGCGATAGATCATCCACTCCGAGAAAGGCACTCATTAGTATCTCCAACTATAGTGATGTTTCCTGGTGGCCACACACATCTTCCCCTTTGGCCACGAATCTATTCCTCGTACCTCTCGCGAGATTGTCCTCCGTCCCGCAAGCTGAACTTTTCCCCTAGACTAAGATGCCTTGGGATCCATCTGATAACCATCACGTTTATCAATCCAAATTTGGGGTTGGGTTAAATGCAACAACAACTCTAGGGCAAGCAAAGAACTCAAGCTTTTTCTTTCTCTAAATCCTATCGGAGTTTCCTTTAAGCGTAATGATTTTTCTTGCAAACAAGGACTTATTAGTGTTATCAAGAATGTCAACCTTGTTCATTAGCTTAGAATTAGTTGTTTGTGCAGTTGTTAATGCTTCTCTAACTTCAAGTATCTATCTTGTGAATACAAAAGGTGCAAAATGTAATCACATGCAATATCCAAGCATTCCATCACAACCATCTTCAACATATCTTACAAAGTCGTGAATATTGAGAAAAGGAGGAGGCTAACTTGTTGAAGGGTCTTGGGATAGATATTTCCATCCACCCACAAATCTATATGCTTCTTTCATTTTAGTCATAATCTGTTAGCTTCATTCTTGTCCAATAATCCTCGATGAGGTATACTTCTCTGAGATGAATAAATTGGATCTATTTGAATAGCAAGTTTATATTTGTGCACACTTGAGCTTGTGTTACATGAAGAGGTATTGCTAGACATATTAGCATAATAGAATCAACTAAGCAATAATATCACAGAGAAGAAAAGCAAATCCAGAACAGAGAATGGTGCAAGAAATGAGTCTAGAAGAATGAACAAACGTGTTTTGGTGCAAAAATCTCAACTATGCAAAATTCCAATCCAAGAAAAAAATGACTGAAATGGTGATCCCTGACATTAATAAAAGAGAATGGAGGGATTTTAATAGCCAACCTCTTCAATGAACCATATATTCTCTTATCAATTACATTTGAATGACCAAAATTGGAGGGTTTATTACTCCAAACCTCTTTTAATTAAAAACTTGATAATTTTCTTACAAGTGCTATTTTTTAAAAAAAGGCCTTAATGCTGGAGGGAATGCCTCCTGTGGGTGGAATTACCATATTTACAAGTGGAATTATGGAACTTATTGCCTAACATTGCAAGAGGTATTGGCAAGCCTTTCTATATTCCTCCTCTCACCACCCTACATAGGAATAGAAGATGCCTCTTATGGGATAGTAATGAAGCTAAACTAGACCTTCTTGATGTTAGGTATGCCTTATGTTGGGACAACCCAAGCTTATTCTCATGTGGAAGAAGTTTGTAGCGGCATGTTTCCAATTGTGGTCTTTGGGGACATTACTATAGAGATTACCCAAATTAAGCTAAGGAGAAGTAACTTGGAAAGCCTAGACAAGTCAAGACATCATGGGTAGAGATTGTTGGGAATAATAAATTGTACCAAACAAAGCAATGCAGTTAAGGAAAGTTGAGCGATGGAGTAGAATGGCAACTATTTAGGAATGCAAATGGGAAGGAAAAACAAGGGGCATATATTCCAAAAAGCACTTATGAAAGTCCACCCCAAATGCATAATTTTTGGAGTAAGGTGGCTATACCTAAGACTAGTAGAGATAGGGAAAATGCTTTTGCTAGCCTTAACAAGATTCTAGTGGAGCAATTGGAATGAGAATACTTAAGGACTAGATGTTAAGCTTAACTTGGGTACAAACTATGGTGAGACCTATCACAATGGTTGGTTTTTTTTTCAAATCAACACAGATAATTTTGGTTTGTATGATGGTGCACAAAATAGGCTTTGGTTCAAGACCAGGATTGCATGGAAAATGGCAACAAAGGATTTGAGAATCTAGACAAAGATAAAACAAAACCTAATAAGATGTAGGAGCATGTTAAGTTGGCCTTAATAAACATCAAGGGATTCACTGTAGAGGTCAAAAGATCTCTTTTATGGAATTGGGTCTATTCTCACAAATTTCATGTGATCCTTGTGCAAGAACACAAGCTCCATAGTTGGAGTGGCTCAATCTTTACATACGGACACTACACATGCATCATATGGCTAGATCGCTTGACATAGAATCAGGGTGCACAACAATGGGGGAAGAAGGCATTGACATCATTAATGTGTATGGGTGAGGCTTGATCATTGGTAGTATAGGTAGCATGTAAATTGGTTTTCAACCCTTGTTTCCCTAAGTGACTATAGTTTCTTGCTTTTTGATCATATTTCTTGTGGTATTATCTATTAGAGCTTTTGAGTTCCATAAGCTGGAAGGTGATCAAATGCTAGTTGCTAACCCAAGGCATTGGAGGTAGTTGAAATTTAATTACTTGATGTAGGGAGCTCTATAGGTTTTGAAGGAAAGCATGAACCTTGGAGAGGAAGATCCATTAGGGAAATTTGTGTAGTTGGCTCAACTATGCATTAAGATTTAAGGGGTATGGGTATGCAAAAGGGAAAAGGTAGAATTTAAGTGGGTAGAGGATGCTTTAGAAACTTATCAGAGGTCACTTGAGGAAGCACTAAAGAGCAGAGCCAAGATTCTAAGAGATATAGGGAGCAGGATACTCCTTGGCACAGATGATGGAAAACATTTTATATGAAAGAAACAAGGATTTGTAGGTATTGGGTGCTTGGTAGTAAGGATCTCGTCTTGTCATGAGAATTAATGATGGAAAATTCTACTAGTATTAGCAAGAGCCTCATCAAGGATTGGTGTAGTATTTTGGAAGTGGCGGCATGTGATTCAAGAGGTGTATGGCCAAACCTTGAGGGACAACTGTAACATGCCATACTGAAATCCCTTTAGTGAAATGAATTTAGTGGTCCATGAAGAGATATTCCTAAGTGACGCTACCTAGAACTCCTTGGAATAACATGATATTTGTCAACCTATGTTTGCTTGAGTCTACTTTGTAATGGAAGCGCTTCTGGGGCTGTAACCCATACAGATCGACTTCTAAGTTTGGGTTTCTAGAGATATTGGTTTTCTAGCATTAGTTTTTGAAACATTGCAATTGCAAGTCATCTCAAACTGAAGTAGATCAATGCCACACTTGGTTCATAGTGAGTGAGAAATGAGGGGGAGTGATATGCATTGACCCCTTTATCTGTAGGGTATAGTCTTGACTCAAGTCCCCTAAAAAAACATTGATCAAGATCTAACATGGCACACTAAGCACTCAAGCATTTGGTCTTTTTCTAATTCCAACCTTGAAGGAAAACTCTCGGCTCATTCGAGACCACCCATTCGTAGGACAGGCCCATTGGGGGTTCCGCCCTTTCACTTTCCTCGATGGTATATTTTAGTAATTTAATTAACCAAACACATTTATATATGACATGTAAAGACAAATTCATTAATTAGCCTATTAGCACAAGGTTCATTCACGTAATTTATATCACAATACTCAAACAATATAAAACAATCATTTGACAAGCAGTTTCAAGCAGTTCTTTTATTCATCTCCTTATTACGATTTCTTCTCTCACCCATACAGAAGTATTCCAATTTTTCCTTTTGTCTATATGGAAAGTAACAACCCAGAGGTTCAATCCCACCAAGATTTCACCCTTAACTAATATTAGGTCTCTTAGTAAGTCCATCTTGGGTCATGTAGGGGTTAGATAGTTCCTAAGTGCATAAGGAATTTACTAGCCACCCAAAGCTCCCTTTAGAACCCCTACCACTTCCTACCTAACCTTCTCCCTATGGAGTAACCTCTCGACATCATGGGCATGTCTAAGCTCTCCAAAATAGTAAAACCAACCCCCTTGGTGTAGGGTTGTGCAATGAGCCTTGGGGGAGGTCTAGTGCAATCCTTTATTTTAACCTTTTAGGAATACACAACTAGGCAATCAACTTATCATAATTAGCTAGGAAAAGATTTCCCATAACATCAATCCAAATAATCACTTGAATATTCCATAATCTTATCTAAAAAGCCCATCTCTTCCAAAATAATGAGCCTTTTCTCAAAAGACAAAGTCAACAACCCAAAACAACATCATTTGGATACTTTGCAAAAGAAGATGCAATCCATGATATCTTATTCTTCCTTAGAGTGTAATCACAAAGTGATATATGCCATTTTCTCTAGTGCTTTGGTCACATGTTAAAATAACATGCCTCTATGATGGGACCTAAAATGGGCCGGCACTGGTTATGGCACTAGCCGGACCTCATGCATACGATAGACAACCCCACCACACGGCCTCGTGGGCCAGGAGCGTCTAAAACTCACCCTATGCTAAATGCTTATGACAATTTTGCATTTGTATCCAATATGAAGTCCAACGTTCACCTTCCCTTGATTTTGATTTGCCTCACAAAACTTTCCCCAACGGAAGCACCCGTCTAATCGACAACTTAGGTTTCCTGTCCTCTCAGCATTGGTCAAAGTTTATCAATCAATTGCAATGCATTCTAGGAGATAACAGTGGCATGCTTGATGAAGGCGTATGACGATTGTGCACAACCATTTTATGTTTAAAGAAAACAGCCATGTGAGGTGCGGAAAATAACCCTTTCATAATACGTCGTCGTCGTCGTCGCCGCGTTCGCCGCCTCCCTCGCCGTCGTCGTCGTCGTCGTCGTCGCACATTTAATTATGGAACGATCCCTAAATGCCACAAAAAGGGAAATTAGAATTTGTATCTTTTGAGCAATTAGATCGTCGCACAAATTGTATCCCCCCCCCTCACCGTTTAGGTGTTGCTGCGGTACATAGGTGTAAATGATTGTTTTGTATTATTTTTGTATGTAAATAACAATAAACACATACTATAACACAAAGGATGAGGCCAAACTGAGGCTTAACCTCATTCTTTAACCTCACCAAACATTCACGCACATAAATCTTATTTTTCCATATTTTTTAAGTGTAAAACTCCAATTTCCTCTATTTTTCACTATTGTTTCCTATTTATTATTCAAGCCCTCAAACATGATGCAAACAAGATTCAAACAAACATTCATCGCATATAAACAACATTTGGACCATGAAACAACAAAAAACAAGCAAATTTCTTCATAAAATTGGAGCATACCGCGTGTCTTGCGTGTTGCAAATTTTTAATAATTATTCTGGGCAGCCCACAGACCGACCAGCAACCATTCTTCAGTGCTGAACCTCTTTCCTCAGCCTCCTCTTCATCTTGGAGCAATCCGATCACAGTCAGACAAGCATCCTTCAGCCCCTCTTCTTCTTGATTTCTTGCACATGAATTGTCTCTATGCAGGAGAGAGAGGGAGGAGAGAGAAATATTGGTTTTTAATCTCTTTGCTCAGTGCATCATTCCTTGATCCGTTTATGGCGATGGAGGGCAAAGAATAGAAGCATCTCACCCAAGAGGATTCCTCTTGCCTCAGACTGATCAGAAAATGATAAAAAATGGGGCACAAAAAACCCATGCCCCCCCCAACAACGTTTCAATTCGTGAGCTTCTTTAAGCTCTTAATTAGATCTTAAGCTTAAAACCCCAACTATCTAGTTCATGCCTTTTGCTTTCACACTTCCGGCAAGTGGTTTTTTCACTTTTGGAGGGGCAAATGACATCGGATTCAAGATCCGTCTGGACGGATGGTTCCATGGCATCGAAATCTACAAGTCTGGGCCCCGTCACGGTCTTCTCGGCTTCCAGATCTAGAAGCCGCATCTAGGAAAACTCCAGCTCGGCCATCTGCCATCATTTGATTTTCCATGAAGGTTAGCACTAGCGCTTTAGGGACTTGCCGCTTAAAATCGTACTGATTTCCACAGCCGCCTTCGACGAAGTCTATTTTTCCCCTGAAATTCGTAATTTTTGGCTATTTTTAAGCACTTCTCAACATAAAAAATCATCTATCACTCTAGTATGTTCTTTACATCACAAGCTTTTTCCCTAAAATGATTCAACACTTTATCATATGCAACCCATGCATTACTCTCTTCATTCCAACCCCATGAATAATCTTTAGTTAAATGAATGCTTGTTCCTTCATGCAATGGTTATGAGAAATTTAATACCATTGGGATAAACTAAAGATAAGAATCATTTTCATAGAAGACAACTTGCTTCCTTCCCCCTTAGGAGTAAGATCATGAACAAATTTCTTCCTTTCTTATTCAGTCGTGTTTTAGATTTGAGACTATCTAGAATAGGAGTAGGAATGTAACAAGTACTAAGGGTCCTTTGCGAGTCGTGGTTGGATATTGATTTGTTAATCCGCATAGATTCAATATTTGAGTTTCCTCAAGAATTGGATAATGATGAAGACATAGATCCTTCTCAAACCTTTGAGGACGATTAGAAGTCCTAGAAAGCTCTTCATGAGATGCAATAAGCCCTATATTTATAGTTATCCTCTATTGTTGTAAATAATAGCTGAATTATAATATATTGTAATACATTTGTCTTTGATATCATTGAGTTATGTCAAAGTGTGAGCACTTGTGGGTGATGAGAGTAGCGTAGAAGAAGCAGAGTGGGTCCTAACTTGCAGGTGCTATAATACAACTTATCCTACAAAAGAATAACACCTAGGTTTCTTTTGAGATGAGGACATTAGAATTCCTTTAAGGTGAGGAGGATGTAATGTTCGTGCCCCTCTGTGTGTGAACCCATACTAATGGATGGAAAAATGAAAAAAAAGGCTTAAGCCTACCAAAAAGAAAAATGAAAATAAAACAATAATAATAATCTAGATCAAATGCAGCTATAGTTTTGCTCTCAAATACTATCACACATTGTCATCAAACCTAAGGTCACCTACTTGCTTTCTAGCATCGGTCTTCAAACCACAACATTTGCAAGTTAGCCCCAACCAAAGCAGATTAATGTCGCACTTGGTTCATAGTGAGTGAGAAATGAGGGGGAGAGATATGTGCCAACCTCCCTACCCATAGGGTATAGTCTTGACTTCGATCACCTCAAATGCCATTGATTGAGATTTAAGACAACACACTAGGTAGCCAAGCATTTGGCATTTTCCTAATTCTGACACCTTGAAGAAAAACTCTTGACTCACCACCTATCTATCCATAGGATGGGGCTGTTGGGGGTTCTGCCCTTCCACTTTCCTCGATAGTGTATTTCAATTATTCAATTAACCTAGCATATTTATGTGTGACATGTAAATACAACTTCCTTAATAAGCCTATTAGTACGATGTTTATTTATGTAATTTATATTATAACACTCAAATAGTATAAAATAGTCCTTTGATAAGCAAATTCAAACAATTCTTTTATTCATCTCCTTATCACGATTTCTTCTCCCGCATGTACATGAGGATTATAATTCCTCTTTCCACCCATATGGAAAGTAACAAATTGGATATTCAATCCCACCAAGATTCTACTCTCAACTAGTATTGATTATGCACATCACACTGGTCCTATCATTCTATATGCAAAGCCCAAATATGCACATCACACTGCTATTACTAAGGCCTTGGAATCTAAAATGGGTTAGAATATCACTCCACATAGTTGTTGGAACATAGCCATACCAAAAGAGGTAAAGTAGTGATTCTTGTTCTCCATGCATACATTACCATATGATAATCCTCTCCTTTTCAACTTGCTTGTTGTAAAAACAATCCCATCATAACTTTCCAAGCAAAGATTGTATTTGCAAAGGGAGTTTAGTGACCAAACATCCTTGCAGCATGCAAAAGGCTATCATTGAAGACATCCAAGTTCTAATCTCTACAAACTTTTTAAAGTCCTGATTGCTCCCCTTCTTTGATGTGCTTAAGGATACTTGACTTTAGAAAATCTTTGATTGCTTTCCTCTTAATTACTAGTCTCAAAATGCTTAGGTATATTCTATTCCTTCTCCTACCCTTTGACTTGCATATGGATGGCAACCATATTCTAAGAAAGCCTAATGGAATTGAAATTTGATTGGTACCCAAGTAGGCTATGAAAAATATTTCTCTATTTTAGCTAGCCACTATCCCACCATGTGGAACCCATACTTGATTAAAAATTTTCCCCTTCTTCTCAATATGAGAGCCAATGGGGGTTTGTAGAGCCAAGCCCATTATATGTTATTGTAATAACCCCACCCCTCTATGTATAAATCCATGCTAATGGAGAGGGATGTAAACAAAGGCTTAAACCTTACCAAAAAGAAAATAGTAAGATTAAATAATAATAAACTTCTAAATTAAATTCAACTACAATTTTTCTCTCGGCCATCACACGTCAGCATCCAACTCTCTCACCATAAACCGACACCCCTCGTAAGCATCACCTAGCCTTGGAACCACAAAAGAATCAATCCCTACCATGCAACCATCCATTGCAAAATGATGAGGAGAAGAGTCAGCAACATTGAGGATAACGAGAGAGAAGAAGGGTGGAACTACCCTTCTCTAAGGCTATATCCCATATAGCATTATTATTGATTGTCTTGGCCAATATGCTACTCATGCACAGAGAGAGAGAGAGAGAGAGAGAGAGAGAGAGAGAGAGAGAGAGAGAGAGAGAGAGAGAGAGAGAGAGAGAGAGAGAGAGAGAGAGAGAGAGAGAGAGAGAGAGAGAGAGAGAGAGAGAGAGAGAGAGAGAGAGAGAGAGAGAGAGAGAGATTGGAGAGAGAGAGAGAGATTGGAAGGCCAAGCCATATTGATAAGACCAAAGTCTTGCAAAATAATTATGGAATTTGGAAGCTCAAGATAACAACATCACGATACCCCAAACTTAGCTGCTCCATCAAATAAAGCAACATTTAACCCCCACAACTCACAAAGGACTCCTAGTACTTGCTACATTCCTACTATTCTAGATAGTCTTGAATCCAAAACATGATTGAATAAGAAATGAAGAAAGTTATTCATGATTTCAATCCTAAGGAGGAAGGAAGAAAGTTGTCTTCTATGGAAATTATTATTATATTTACTTTTCATCCCAATAGTATTAAATAGCCCACCCATGACTATTGGATGAAGGAATGAGCATTCATTTAAGTAAATATTATTCATGGGGTTGGAACGAAGAGAGTAATGCATGGTTTGCACATGATTAAATATTGAATCATTCAGGGAAAAAGCTTGTGATGTAAAGAAAAGGCCAAAAACATATTATTTTAACATGTAACTTGACATTTAAGAGAAAATCTCATGTATCACTTTGTGATTACACTCTAATATTGACCACTTAATCAACAACTCCCTCTCACATAGCCTCTTGCACACAAATACGAGATCCATTTGTAGTGAATTCACAAATCATACCCTCAATGATGAAGTGCACTCACATAGCACATTGCATGATCTAAGATGCACCTCCTAGGTCCTCAAAATCTATGGCCTTTATCATGCTAGAGGAGAGCATTGTAAGGCATGAGAGAGCACAATAAAATATGGAGGCTTTAACCTCTTGGTCCCTCACCCTCACTCTCACTCTCTTGCTCTCAATTCAACTGTGTGTGTGTGCAAAATCAAGAAGGTAATAACTAAAACTTGGAACACATATGAATAGCCTTTTTAGTTCTTTTTGACATTTTATATGTGAGGTGCCCACCCGTCGGCTTTCCAGGCACTCTTTTAGCGGTCTATCGAGAAACGAATCTAAGCGTCGCTGCCGGGCACTCCCAGGGAATGTTCCGAGTTTTGTCACCTAGGGTTTCCCGAATCCGCCTCGCAACAGAATGTTCACGACCGAACCCACTAGGATCGACTTGAAATTCGAGTTCCTAGTTATCAAGGTCTCCTGTTAGCATTCTAGCGTCGGGTTTTGGACATCCTACTTTACGCAGAGATACCCAATCCGAAGCAGACCCATGCTGCACTTGGTTCAAAGAGAATGGGAAACGAGAGGGATGCACTGCTCAACCTCTCTGCCCATAGGGCATAGTCCCATTCCAGTCCCCTAAAAAGGCATGAATCGAGTTCTAATCTATCAATGCCTAAAGGTCGAATAACGTTAAAAACTTGTGAGAAGCCTCCCAGCTTTCTGGGACCACCCTGCTGTAGAACGGACCCGTCAGGGGTTCCGCCCACCTGCTTCCCTTAATAGCTTTAGTTTTCTAATTAGGTCCTACCACATTTATGTGTGACACTTAAAGTCAGCTTCATTAATTAAGCCTTTTAGGGAACAGGGTTCGTTCACATAACTTATAGCACAGACACGAAAACAGAGCAAAGCAATCTATTGACAAACAAGTTCAAACAAGTTCCTTAACTTATCTTCAAGTTAATCTTTGTCTCCCGCCCATACAGGAGAAATTATGTATCTCTTCTATCCAACAGAAGTATCCCTTCTGCCCTGCAGAAGTAACTGGTCCAATTCACATGGCACCATAAACTCAATCCTTTATCTAGAATAGGATCTCCTAACATGCCCAGATGTTGGGGGCCACGGAGGTCTTCAACTCCATTCTAGACCTAGCAAGGGGTGTCCAGAGCTCCAACTGACCCACAAGCTATCTAGGAGCGAAACATCATTCCCATGGTTGGCCTTTTCACCACTCGACCTTCGGCCCATGAATCGAGCAGTGCCCTTTCGGGTTAATATGCGGTGCGATCATGGAGGTGATCCACCCGTGCAATATATCCTTCCTTAATTAAATCCTTTAAGAATCAAGCACAAACAAGGCATTCAGCCCTAATATCATTTTCCAAGAAAACATTCCTTTATTCCCATGGCGACTTGTCATCATAGACCCTTGCCATGCATTTACCATAAATCACAAGCACTTGGAATAATCATCCAAACAACAACTAACAACCAGTTGAATGTAAAAACATTTAGGATGTTGTTCGATCAATCAACAAAACCAATTGCATTCTTTCCAACCAATGCAAGAATAGACAAGATAACATTTACATCGTATATTTGCTCTCCCCCTTGGGATCTACGAGCAATACTATGCAAAAATGTTTCTTAACACTTCCTTCCTTTGGCTAGGGCATATGTTAAGGGTTCAAACACTTTTCATGATGTAAGTTCTATAGGTCACTTACCTTGATTGATAACCCAACCCTAGATTTGGATTGGAAAAAGTCATTGTTATCCAACGGATCTCAAGATATCTTAGTTTTAACCCTTATGATTAATTTCTTGTACTAGCTCTTAGTCAAGTCATGAGGCAACTAGAAAATTATCCTCATATATCAAACATGTTATAGACATAACGTGTGAATACTTAATAAGATAAGTGCGAGATGATCTCAAGTAATTAGACTCCAATAGGCCTTGCATTGAGCTAGAATCTAGTTTTTCTTAATATTTGGGCTCTTAGGCTAAGTACTTTTGAAGTATCTAAACTTTAAACTAGTACTTTGTATTCATGATTCTCAATGTCAAATTCTTTTAGTAATTATGCTATTTGTAACTCTTGACTATACTTTAATCTAGCACTTGTATGCACAATCTTTTAATGTCGTTCTTTTGATGACTATGCCATTCATAACACTTGACTAATTCTTCCTTGTAATTGCTCTACTAGCAAATAAGTCATATGTAACTAGGTGCAATTATCTTCCCTTGATATATGCACTTCACAAACTCCATCTTCCGAGTAGGTGAGATGAAATTTATCCTTTCCGATGGCCTATACCCGTCCATCATTGTATGGGGCCTAATGTATCTCATACGAGAATCAAAGCAAGCATCTATCAATTTGAAAATACATTACTTACGACCGAAACCGCAGTTGGATTGATAGTGATGCCTTTGCCCGAAGCCTTGTTGCTAGTTGCAGGATTGTCATCCTCACGCGACATTCTTCGCTTGGAGGCCATCGTCCACAGGTAGACTCAAGAGATTAAGAAGGTGGAATAGATTCAAGATGGGAGAGCGTAAGAGAAGATGGTTAAGTCGAGGATCGAGATAGAGGGAATTGAGCTAATTCTCTTCCTTGCAGCCTCTCGAGGTGACTCTTCTCTCTCTCTCTCTCTCTCTCTCTCTCTTTCTCTCTCTCTCTCAAGCTCTCTTTCAAGCTCTTCCTCACAATCTCTTGGAGAGGTATCCTTCTCTCTACCTCTCTCTCACAGCCTCTCGGGGTCTCCTTATGCTTTCCTATGCCTCTCCCATGCCTCATATTTATAGTGAATTAGAGAAGAGGACTTGTGGTTAAGAAGTGGAGCTCTTTGTGGAGGGGGATCTTGGAAAGATCAGTGATCTGATGCTCAGATCATAAATCTGATGGTTCCATTGGCTCCGAAAGGGGGGTAAAACCCCAAGACATTTGATTAGAAAGCTCTCAGTTCACTCCTTCTTCTTTTCTCTATTCAAAGTTTTGTCCACTGCCTGTGTACTGTGATCGCGGCGCGCATGATTTTACAAATCCTCTCTTTATTTTTTTCTTTTTATAAAATCTCCAAACTAACTAAAATATCACTTGTCTTTTCTTTTAAATGACATCCAGTTTTTTAAAAATTTCCATATCTTTTTCTTTTAGGATAATATCTAAAATATCTAAAATATACTAAATTTGCCCAAAATCTAATATTTTTGGACCATCCAAACTATACACATTAACCTAGTGATTAATATAACTCATAAGTCTCATTCACATTGTAAGTTACGTGAAGGGTGGCTACAGTCCTTGCCAATCCGAGAAAAATATCGAATTTACGACGCTTGATTTTTCCAAATAAAATATTTTTAATTAAATAAAAATTATTTGTAATTAATGTTAGTTAGTTTTTACCTTAGTTAGTCTTTAGTTAGTAATCTTACTAACTTATTAATTGACTAACTAATTTTCGAACCAACCAACTAACTTTTATTGTGCGGAGATATTACATTATACAAAAACATAAGGTTAGGATTTTCCTTATGCACTTGGGCATCCTATCCATCCTTTGGGCCGAAAACTATTCTTCTCCCCTTTGCATGCACTTAAATCCACATTCCTATGCTGAGTGCTACTAAGTTAGATTACAACTTGCATGGGAGGGAGCCTACTCTAGTTTTACAACAATGATTTCTTTTCTCAATGCATAACGATTTACAAAAACTTGAGGTCTTTATATCTTCAAACTGGTTAACATTTGTGCCCTCCTAGTGAAGTGCTAGTCCCATGTCACTTATATCAAAGAATCATGATGTGGTTGGTGAGAAGTGTTGGGTGAAGAGAACTTGGAGGGCCACGTTTCTATGACAATATAAGGGAAAGATGCAAAGGGTGGGGAAGAGGAAAATGATGGTTGTTTTTGTTGGAGGTGGAGGAGGTCATAGGAAGTAGGAAGCATGGGCCACTGATGTCAATGGTTCTTAAAGTGCTCCATATACCTATTATGGTGCTCTCCTTGAGGGTGTGTCTACCTATCTTGGTGATGTGACGTGCCCATGCCGTGGAACTAGGAGATGATGGGTCAAGTTCCAAGAAACATTGCCCCACACTCGAGGACCCAATTTGTGAAAAATAGTGTGTTGTATCATCCCTAGGGTGGCAGGTCTACTAAGCAAGCTTGGGATATCCTACTCTTGATAGGCCCTAAGGTTGTGATGTGGGGGAGTGGTGGGCTAGGATGCCCCCTAGGTGCTGTAAGAGTGTCATGTGATTCTCTATTTTTCTTTTTCTCTTTCTCTTTTTTCCTATTTTTGGTGCAAAGAATTCTGACAAGCATTTTCACTACTTAGGGACTAGTTGAGTGCATGGTTGAGGCATCCTTTTTTGAGCATGTATTCTTTCAATGACTAGGAGACCAAGCCTATAGGCAAGCCAAGAGGTGAATGTAGAGGATGATCAATCCAACTTTTACTTTGTATGCAAGCATGCATGCAATCTCTAATCAATCTTGTTGGTTGACTGGTGAATATGGGTTGTTTTCTGGTTAAATTGCATGCACTTAATGAAGGTCTGTGTCTAGTTTGATTAAAGATTATGCACATACAACACACTATTAGTGAGTTTGGGAATCTCCCAATTCCCATTTTCTGAATACTAAAAAGGTGGCACTCGGATAACATGCCAATAAGTTTCTCAAAACCATATGATGTGACCTATCATTCGAAAGTTCTTGAAAAATGGAATCTATTGAGCTATAGAGCACTCAATTTGGAGTTATAGTGTTCAAATTATAACAAATTCAAATATTTGACCATATGTCCCAAACTTATGGGAAATTCCCATATTCCCTAATATGGTGTTATACTGTGATTGTTAAAAGTTCTATGCGACTTTGCATTCATGAATAGTTTTCAAATGATTTAAATCATCATGTTTTGATCTTAAGTATATATACTTTTGCATGTTGTAAAATGAGAGGCAAGATGAGGGTGGACTTGCATAACTCATCAAGCTCCATTCATTCGTCATCAATCATAGTTTCAGGATGCTCTCCATTCGTTTTATCTGCGATTTCTCCACCAATACTTGCCAAACTTGGCTCTTCCAATAGGCATAATTCATAGCATCAAGCTTAGTGATGTTGAAGATAGCACTGTCAGTGGAAGAAGATGCCATACTGCAAGCTAAAACAGTGTATATAGTTCAAAACTGCTTGTTGTAAACTGCTATAAACAACCAAAATACCACCAAAACCAAGGCAAAATGACCACGAACTAATAGCTAATGATGCTACCCACCAAGTATCCTTGAAAGTACATAAAATTAGGATGATTTAGCATGAAAAATACATCACAATCCATACATAATTGCTTGCTATAATAAAATACAGCCAAGTACAATGAGAGTAAACTATAGGCAAAATGAATGCACCAAGTCAACCACATACTATCAAAGCATAACCAGCATCAAGCATGCATAAATTAGCATGTGGCAGTCATACGAACATCGAGCAAACACCCAAGCATGTCAAATGAATCCGTTAGTAAGCCAGCACACCCTCTGTGCAATAGATCAAAGTGTACACAACACTGGTAGGACAACCTGACACAAATAGGTATATGCTTGGGGAGTGGAAAGCCCAAATCAGCCCAAGTACATCTATGAGGACCATGGCATATCGCCCATGCAACATCCAAGTGAAGATCCCAATTTGAAGTATCCGAATGCTCAAGTAGCATAAATCCACCTGCTCTATGTTTGTCAAGCATATCAAGATGCTCCCATCGGCACAAAATCCATAAATATCAAGTAAAGAAGCTCAACAAAGGCATATGATAGCACCAGTGCTAGAAGATCCAAGATCAAGCATCAATAAGACCTCATGAGCATATAGGCCATGTAGCATTCGTACATAGCATCCATAGACATCAAGTACATCCAAACTGTAGCTTTGGCAGACCAAGAAATACCCAAGGTAAGCTCCAGATGATCAAATGCCAAGCCAAAGCAAGGCTCAATAGCATCCAACTCCAGAAAATGTAATGGGCATGTAGTAGTGGGATAGGCCAAGCATGTCAAGACCAGTCAGACATAAGCAAAGTACATGCCATAAGTACATCAAAGATGGTGATCCAAATGCTATGTGAAGCAAGCTCAAGCTCAACCAAATATCTGAAGCAATATCAAGCTCAAAGTGGATCCCCGAGAGTCACTACATCAAGGTATGCATCCAAGACATAGCCCGAATCCAATAGGCATATCCAAACATAAGCAAATAAGCTTCAGCCCTAAATATTCTAGCAGCAAGTAAATGTCCAAAATTGAGCAAAAGGTGGCTCAATCCAAGCTCAAATCCATATTTATACTTTCCCATATGTATAGGCACCAACCGGGCATAATGGGGCATCAAATGACCATGTAGCATGAGCATAAAATGTAATGACAGGGGGATAACCTGTTTTGGGCTGCATGTGGACTGTGTAAAAAATTCAATGGCTGATCAAATTCAATCCCAAAAGCATCTCACATCAGAGGCATACATTCCCCTTGCATTCGGGGAGCATTCAGGACCAATCGGGCAACCAATGTCAATGACAAAGTGGTCCAAACATAAAATGCTAATGTAGCACTACTATGGGCTGCCTATAAACTATGTATAACAGTCCGAAACCTGAAATAAATCACATCAATGATCAATGCCAATGCTTGGGATCAAATTCCAAGCATAAACCAAGTGTATAGTGCCCAAATGAGGCTGCCAATGACTGGGATGAGCTGTCCAGGGGCTGCCATAAATTGGTGCAAATTCATGCTAGTTGTATGGGGTTGCTGCTCACATTTTTGTGCTGGTTAGGGTGATAGGAAGCTCAAGGGGGTGCCAAAGAAGGCACGCAACAAGCCTAAGGTGCCCCAAAAAGGCTTATGTCAAGATATGGAGCTGCCCTTGTAGACTTGTAACCAGCATGAAACCCTGAAGAAGATGAATGAATACCATTGTTGGAATGCCTTGAGGATGCCGAGAAGGTGCTCGGGAAGCTGGGGAGTGACAGGAGCTCGAGAGAGTCGGCTATGGTGGCTGCTGGGAAGGAGACCTAATGAGTATAGGTAATCAATAGGAATCTGAAGGAGTCATAAACCAAGTCGGAATGCTTGAGCAACCATGCTCTGATACCAGTTGAAAGGTGAGAAGGATTAAAGCTTGCTTAGAAGTGCTATGGCAGGAGAGCAAGAGCAAGAAAGAGAGAGACACAAAATGGGAACTCCAATAATCACAATGTGTGATTGGGCCTTCCTTTATTCAAAATGTCACTACAAGAATAAAGAATAAAGTGACGGTGACGGGTGCCTGCCACCTGCAGTGTGAAGTGGTGAGTAATATCAGTGTAGTAATACACGCGCGGCTAGGTCGAGGCACCTTTACCCCCAACAAAGAGCATCATGGAGGATATTTGTTCATTGGAAGCATGTTTTCTTTAGTTGCGATAGAAAAATCCTCTCAATGATGAAGAGATAAGGGAGGTGGATGCTGAATTGGGAGCAAGTTGATGATTACTATGGTGACATGGAGTTAGACAAGACATTCAAAGGCTTCAAGCAAAGGTTCAACAACAAGAGATATTCTATCCGAGGACTTTGTTATGGTGGTTCTAAAATTTGGCTTGTATTGGCACTATTTTTAGGGTTTAGGGTACTTCTTGGTACATCTAATCTGGTATTGCTTGGTGGGTTTTAGCACTAGTTCATAGATAATTTGGGTCATTCTCAAGATTTGGTAGTGTAGATAGTTTTGGTATGGAGAAAAAAATTGGCTTTGCTTGTAGTTTTGATAGCGTTGATAGTACTACTAGCTTTGATAATTTGTGCTTTTCTAATTGTTTTGGTAGCATTTACAGTTTTGCAGCCTTGTTTATTCTCAAAGTGTTGATGGCTGTTAACCCTCAAATGAATAAGGTGGAAATTTTGGAAAATCTAAAGCAAAAGACAAGGCCAAGGCCAAAGTGAAGAGGAAGACAAAGGCGTGCCAAGAAAAATATGGAAATACAAGAAGTGTTGAAAAGTCCTAAATCAAGGAGAAAGGTGCACAAGAAAAAGCGCAAGTCAATACTTTTGTAAAAGAGCACAATGCGCACCATGATTTATTTTAAGAGTGCTGGGCTCTCATCGGTGAAAATTGTAAAGGTAGATGGACGATAGGAAGGAAGCTAGGAAGATAGAAGGACAATGGGAAAAAGGGCCTAGCCGGCCACATAAAAATGCCTCCTTTGGCGTACTTGCATCCTGAATATGCACAATCATAGAGTCTGAAATACTGATAGACAGCCAATACATAACTTTCCTGGCTCTCTCATGCCATGTTTTGAATGCCTGCATTTGCTGTTGATTGGGAACATCAGGAAGAACTGGTTCTTCTTCATTTCCTGCAACAAATTCCCAATATCCTTTTCCCATAAGGAAATTTGTCATTCTAAACTTCCATGCTTGGAAGTTGTTCTTGTCAAGCTTTTCAGTGACAATCTGTGAAAGAGAATCAGACGCCATTACAGAACACTGCAAAAAATTCTGTCACTGCAAAGAACACAGCTTCAGCCTCACAAGGGCAAATCTGCAAAACTGACGAAAGTGGTATTTGACCACACAGTCACTTCCTAGTGACGATTTTGCATATACAGGAACCAAGGATGATTCTGTAACTCCCAATGTCTCTGCACAAGAGCATATGACGCTATCTGTGGTAACTTTTCACTGACCTGTAGAACAGTGGTCGCACAGCATAAAACAGGGCTTTTTCTTGAGTGCGTGCAGAAAACTTTCGCCTCCAAAACAGGCCCCGAAATGGCCTCAAATAAAAAAAACAGGGTCGCCTGGGGCTAAAGCCCTCTCCTGCAGCATATAGTGCCCTCTTGCTTCACCGCGAAGGGCGTCTCAACCTGAGACAATGCACTCTTGCAATTTCCGGCTGTGCTACCTGCAGAGATCTGCTCCCAAAACAGAAAATGAAAGCAATAATAGCTCCTCTTACCAGAACACCGCGAGCTTGGCTTGCTTTCTTGAGCTCCTTGCCACGAACAAGGCTCTGATACCATGTCAAGATTGTGGGAGAGAAGGAAGGAGTCTCACTTGAAGCTTTCTTGCTTGCACAATGGGGGAATACACACAAGGGTGGAGGCTGAAAACAGTTTTCCTCTTCTTAGTTGTGTAAGCCAAAAGAACTCTAGTACAAAGAAATAGAAGAACCCTATATATGGGTCTCAAACCAAACTCAACTAACTAAGGTGGCATAGTAACTGAGCCACGAACTAGAGTAGATAAGGATAGCTATCATGTAGCTATTATTCATGGGCGGTGTACCAACCGCGTCTGCAACTGACAAGTCGGTGACATAAATACACAACGGTCACCCTGGCGTATCACGAGTGGAGCTCGATATCTCAACATAAATACCATAAGCCAAGAAGTACCAAAAGAACCTAGCAAAAGGACTTCCAAAATAGTACCAAAAGCATCAAAGAATATCATAGAGCACCAAAAACTCACAAAGAGCATTGAAGAGTACCAAGGAGTACCAAAAATATCAAACAATACAAAGAGTTCCAAAATAGTACCAAAAGCACAAAATAATATCAAGGAGTACTAGAACTCGCAAAGAGCATTAGAGAGTATAAAAAATATCAAATAGTGCAAAGAGTTTCAAAATAGTACCCAAAACACCAAAGAATATCAAGAAGTATCAAAACTAGCAAAGAGTATTAGAGAGTACCAAGGACTACAAAAAATATCAAATAGTACAAAGAGTTCCAAAACATTAGAAATTACCAAATAGTAATAAAAATCTCATTAAAAGTACTAAAAAACAAAAAAACAACTCTAACAAATACCACAAAATTACCAATACTATCAAAAGTAGTCTAGAAGTATCAAAACTATCACAACCATAAGGATTTTCATAACTAATAGAACTACCACAACAACAACCAAAGCTAGTGTAATGGCGATCAACCGCCAAGACCCACGGACTGCTTATTGTTTCAAGTGTTCCAAGCCAAGCCAAGCACTAATGGCTACCTCTCACATAGCCAATGTGCTATCCATCTTTACGAGTGTAGTGAGCTTACCTCCATGCCCAATCGAGTTGCCTCTTCTCCCGAGCACACCGGTAGCTCCACGATCCAAGTGCAAGCTTCAAGCAAGCTCGGATCCTCAAGCTCCATGCTCCAAGCTCCATTGCCACATGCAAGAGAAGAGAAGAGAAGAGAAGAGAAGAGAAGAGAAGAGAAGAGAAGAGAAGAGAAGAGAAGAGAAGAGAAGAGAATAGAATAGAATAGAATAGAATAGAATAGAATAGAATAGAATAGAAGAGGAGAGGAGAGGAGAGGAGAGGAGAGGAGAGGAGAGGAGAAGATGGAGAGCTTCTCCACCACGGCCCCTCACCCTCACACACTCACTTCCTCACACTGTCACACTCCCTCTCTCAACCACAAGCTCAAGCAAGCAAGCAAGAAGAAGAAGAAGAAGAAAAAGAAGAAGAAGAAGAAGAAGAAGAGAGCTACTTTTGGCCACACACAAGAATGAGCTTCACATTCACTTTTCA
Organism: Lygodium microphyllum; assembly: GCF_053477565.2. Classification (NCBI taxonomy): domain Eukaryota; kingdom Viridiplantae; phylum Streptophyta; class Polypodiopsida; order Schizaeales; family Lygodiaceae; genus Lygodium; species Lygodium microphyllum. The sequence continues at coordinate 123,101,957 of NC_141162.1, read as the reverse complement.
ACTTTATATACAAAACTCTAAATCCCTTTTGGGTGGTCATCCCCTTATCCCCTTTTTTACATGGTTGGCTATGCCATTTTTCTCATTGCCCTTCTATTTTCCTAGCTTCCTTCCTACCACCCATCTACCTTTACAATTTGCATAGGTGAACCGGCACTCTTAAAATAAATCATGGTGCACTTTGCGCTCTTTTACAAAAGTATTGACTTGCGCTTTTTCTTGTGCACCTTTCTCCTTGATTTAGGACTTTTCAACACTTCTTGTGTTTCCATATTTTTCTTGGCACGCCTTCGTCTTCCTTTTCCACTTTTGCTTTTTTTTGGCCTTGTCTTATGCTTTAGATTTTCTAGATTTTTCACCTTGTTCATTTGAGGGTTAACATTAACCCCCCTCCTAGACGAGTGCTAGTCCCATGGCACTCTCCCTCGTAGGTAGCAGGCTTTGGCATGCACCGAAGATGTGGTTGAAAGGGACATCTATGGTTTGCCAGGGAGGAGTTTTGGTGGTAGTGCAGATAAAGGACATTGGGGGCATGTTGTTGGCCTTATTGGTTGGTAATAGGGTTGTTGAAGTCAGTGATAGAGCTAGTTTTGGTTGGGAGGTGCACTCATGGGTTGGCAGAGATGTTAATGTTCTAGGGATTCTATAGTAGGTGACGATTCTTTGGTGGGCTTGCAGGATGATAAAGGATAAGAATTCAGAGTTGAGTGTTGATGAAGAGCTTACGGTACTGTCGTTGGAGTCTTCAATACCTGCACTTAAAAAAGCTCTCATATGTGGTCTCTCCCTGGGGATAGTGCTAGTCTTCTTATCATGCACAAGACATAGTTTGATTAGTTTGGGAGATAGGTCAAAACTCTGAGCAAGCTGAGAGTGTTGTCCTGTACTTGAGGACCCAAACTGTGTATAGATTGTGGTGTAGATATTATGTGAGTGCACATACATACTTAGATATTACGTAGTTAGAAGATTGCTAATCTGGTTCCTCGTAGCAATGTGTGGATGAAGCAAGGGTTCAATAGGGTGGAAACATTTGTTGAGTTGAAGAGAAGTACACTCGAAGGCTTCTTGAGATATCATTTGTGATTTTGACAACAGGATGTAGCATAATTGAGCTCATTGACGCCTTAGCTTGTGGTAGTTGGTCTTTCGTGCCTTGCTTACTACTATTGATTGCAAGGGTACTAAGACGGAGTGCGAAAAAGAATTGTGCGAATGGTTCAGGGTGACATGTCTAACCATAGGCGAGACAAGCTCCCTAGGTATGTCATGCCCTTGATGTGCCCTAAACAATTGTGGGGGATGTGTAAAGGGCTAGGGTACTAGGGACAGAGCCAGCCAACCAAGGTCACTGGACATACCTAATTTGAGGACCCCCAGGTGCTGTGTTGTGATCGTAAGTGCTTCTTTTTTTTTTCTTTTTGTGTTTTTTTCCCTCTCTCTCTTTTTCCTTTTTTTTGTTGCTAAAATGAATACAACCAATGCAATACATTGAGGCTATTAGCCTTTGATTTGGATTGAGAAGATCCAAAGGCGATGAAAAATGGATATAACAAGGATGATTGTGTTACTAGCCTCAATGCTAGAGGAACAGTTGTTGAGATGGAGAGATACACTTGTGATTTTGCAAACCTCTCTGTAACATGTGAGACATTGGTACAATTGAGGTAGCAACTGCAGTGAGCCAAATGTAGAGTTTGGCCATGAAAGAGAGAGAAGCCAATAACTATGCTTTAGGCCATGCTCTGATGCAATGTGGGCATTCTACAAGGGTGATTTTGTCTTCCAGCAGTGATCATGGCTCTTTGTTCTTGGTATTTCTCTTGCTTTTTCTGTAATGGCTCTTTGTGGGGTTGTTGGTCTTGTGGTAACTTGGACATTTTAATACTTTTGTACTAAGATCTATGTCGTCCTGTATCCACTTGACAACTTGTGAGAGTACATGCAAGTCACATGCTTCAACTATAATGAACAGGTGCAATGCAAAGAGACATCACTTATCTAAATCATATGGTGTTGACTTCGATGCATATCACCTACGCTTGATTATTTTTTTTGTTAAAGAGGTGAAATGTATTAGAAGTAGGTAAGGAAAGTTTGTACAGTTGGGGAACCTGCCCCTTTTTTAACCACCTAAGGACTAAAAGTCATGACCAGATGGCATTTGGTAAGCATCTTATACAAAATAGGGGCTATTCTATTTGTATGGAGATGGGGTGAGTTTGGATGACCAGATGACTGAGCAACTGCATGCGAACCCTCGTCCTGATACATCATGTGAGGGGCCAGAGCCTGAACACTCAGGGAGAGCTACGTATCTTGATTCAGGCTAAGGGCAAGGGAGGCGTAGGCTGAAATCCAAATGGTGTAGTCCCTAATTGTTGTCGTATTAAGAATGCTCTGGAAAAGTTCAGCAATTTCATTCTTGATTTTTGCTTCTTTTTCCTCTTTCAAGCATCTAGTTTCTGAGCATCTTTGGAAGGTCTGCAAGTCATGGGTTGCTACCCTCTGGGCATTCCTTTGAACCTTTCTCTTCTTGGTTTGGGGAGGAGTTCTTATGTTCGGCCTGCGTCTTGGGCATTTCCACTTTGGGCCTCATCTTGGCAAGTACTTCTTCAGGGTGGGCATGTAGCATTCCAGCGGTGGAGCTTGTGCCATGTGCTCCCTTCTACTGAGGAGAGCTTCCTTGCAGGCTAGCAGCATGGGGTACTCCATGAGTGGTGACTATTGAGGAACTTGCAAAATGTGAACCAAGGGTTAGACCTTGAGGCAGGACAGAGCTACTCGCATGAGAGGGATTAAATAGCGGGTTAACATGTGCATATGATGAGGATGGGTGAGGTGAGGCATGTAGTATTTGTTGTAGAGGGGTGGCCCTTGTGATGATACTCGTCTTGCATCAAGTGTGGGGAAGATTCCAGTCACTAGCAGATCTTTGCTCATGCCAAGTTGTGTGGACTAGCTGTGATGGAATGGAGCAAGGCTCGAGCGACCAAAAAAGGGGGAAATCTTGTAGGAGGGGATAATGCCCCATCCACACCCTTAGAGGTGTTGACCAGGGCTTCCAATGGCAGTGATGAGGGCTGCATGCCTTCACCTGGAGGCAAGAACAATCACACGACTTCTAGATGCATGGTGAGAGGAGGACCTAAGGAGCTCAGCCTGTCAAGCCCAAAAGTTTCTTCCTCCGCTTGATTATCATTTCTTGTGTTTGTTGGTATTATCTATACACAGTCACAAAACTCATTGTTTATTTATGTACACATTTATGAATCCATGTCACTTCGTGAGGATAAAAACCAATTGTAGAACTCAGGATTGTCCTAGAGTGTGGCACATGCATCCAATACTCATTGCAGGCTACTCAATAACAACATATATTTTGCAACATCGAGTAGCATGGTACCTTCTCTATGTCTACTCGCAACATGTAGCTCCTCCTCAATGAGAATTTTATCAATCAGAGAGTTCTCTTGGCTAGCTCCGGCTAAGTCCATACCCCTGACAATTAGTACTCGAAAGGAAGTTGGCACCACATAGGTTGGGTCTCTTTGAGATCGCCATTTGGCCAATCGCTCCTCTGAGGCCGTTTTTATGTATGAAGCATTAGGGCTAGGCAATACAAGGCTTAAAAATTCTATCAAAATAGAAGGACTGATGAGGTATGTCCTTCTCCTAGTGGTCTTCTTCTTCTTTTGCTCCATTTTCTTCTTCTTCTTTGTCTACAACTAGATAGGCTATTTGGGACCTCTTTCTGGCATGACAAAACTTCTCAGTGTGTCCGGTCCTTTTGCAGAAGTCATAGAAAAGTTGGGCCTTCTTGCCTTTGTGCATGTTGCCAACATATAATGCATGTTCATCTGTAGAGGTGCTTGGTTCTTCCTTAGTTTTTAGCTTCTTTTCCTCCTTTAACAATGATGCTTGGATATCAACAAGTTCAGGGTTTGGCATGTTGATTAGAGTTGTTGATGCATTATTATATTCAGGAGGTAAACTTTTAAGTAAAACACCGATGCAAACATCTTATTCCATTTTAATGTTGATTCCTGCAAGTTGGCTTAGAAGTCCTTCGATGTAATTTAGATGTGTGGCAAGTAATGTGTTGGGCTTCATTTCAAGCATGAAAATTTCAATCAAGAGACCATACTTTGATGACTTAGACTGTGCACCAAACAAGGTGTCAAGTCTCTTCCTTGTATCATATGAAGTATCACAGTTATCCACATGGTGGATATAGCTCTCATCTAGCTCCAGTTTGATAATGGCATGTGCTTTGTCATGAGATTTCTACCAAAGTTGCTAGGGTAGCATCCCAGGGCTTCTTCTCTTGTCCATTGGTGATGGCCCAGAGACCCTTCTTCATCAAGATGATTTTGATGCAGGTCTGCTAGGTGTGAAACCCGAGTCCTTTGAAGTGAGCATTTGGAGAGTCTTTACCCATGTTAGATGGCTAGAGCAACATCAAATCAGCACTAAAATTCTCAAATTTTAGTAGCACAAGAGTTGAGCACAAGTGCCAAGAAGCACTAGGTGAGTGTCAATGGGCACTATGCTTGTAGCTTCTTCCTTGAATCTTCAAACCTTCAAAAATCATTCAAGATCTTTCAAACCCAAGTCTTCATAATTTCCATTGAGAATCAATCTTGAAACTCTGAAACTTTTTAGCAATAGAGTTGAAATTTAATGTGTCAAAAGACACAATCAATGATAGTGTGAAAACACGCATGAATTTAGGGAAGATTCCCCTAGAAGAAATCATGATGAATAATGGCATGTAGTGTGAGATATAGAGGCTCCAAGATGACTAGGTACTGCCTTGGCTATGGAGGCCATAGAACAGATCCTGAGAAAAAATGACAATGCTGAGTAGTAGATAGGGCAATGTCAAGTTCTGAGGTGATATAAAGAAGCGCCTTCAGCAGATGAACAAACTCCTAGAAGAGAGCTCCTAATGATACGGCCTGTAAAGAGAGACATGGAAGCTCCAAGGAGGCAAGGTCCTGCAAGCTATGGTTGTTATGGCTGCCATGAAGGTCAAAGTGAGATGGAAGTGGAATTGGAGCAAGAGATGAGGTCATGAACTCAAGCTGAGCTGGGAAAAGATAAAGAGAAGCTAAAGAGTAGAGAGGAAACTAGGCCATGCCCGATTGGCCTCTGATACCATGTGAAAACTTGGATCTAGAACATGGCTATGAAAAAAGTTATGGAGGATGAAATATGAAAAATGAACTCATGAAGACATTGTCATTGACAAGTCAAATTGTCACACACAAGTGAATTAGGTTCCAATATTGAGACTTGGACTCATAAACACAATCTTATGTGTTGACAGTGACAAGGACACTTTACTAGAAAGAAAAGAGTACTATTTTTTCATTAGAAAAGAGTGCATGTACAATGATTTATAGGAATTGAATGGTAGCACTTCTCCGAGTATGCATATGGGATTCTGGTCCTGAGCCCTCACTACTTCTTAGAAAGAGACTGAAGTAGGTGTGATTGCAAATATATCAACATGTTAGGCACAATGGTCTAGTCGCCACTAGAGTGACTTTAGAGGGCAAGTCCTAGAGAGAGCATGCAACTTTGGAAAGGGCAAACAAGAGGCATTTTCCCATGCATTGGCTAGCACTGCAAAAGAGAGCACTCAAAATTCTATGAAAAGGAAGGGAATGCAATAGATGAATGCACTTAGGTAGATCTAAAAAGGCACAAAAGTTATTTGAAAATCTTATCCCCAATGCCCCTTTTCTTAGGCTTGTCAAGGATATTTCTGATAGCAATGGTCTTAGATTTAGGTGGCAAAGTTTTGCTTCAGTGTATCTCCAAGAATTTGGAGAAGACTATTTTATTGATTTCCTTTAAGATAGCTATGTGTATGCTACACATGTCCATAGAGCAAAAGTAATGAATAAGGATATGCACGCTTCCAAGACGATTAGGTATAGCTTTGACAAGTTGCTAATGCCAATACACATAGTTGATAGAAAAGCATATAGCATATTGAACATTGCTCCTACTAAAAAGTTCCCCACAGAAGGCTAACAATACCCCTCAAAGGGAACCAAAAGGTTCCCCACAAAATTTTAGCAAGACCCCTTAAAATGTCCCACTTAAGACCCCACAAAAGGAAAGCAAAGCCTAAACCTCCCTTAGAAGATCTCCTAGGATGGCAAATAGGTAGCTAGAGGCTAGGGCATCTCCTTATACACCAAGAAATACCCTAGCTAGGGATGTTTCAATGAGTATTCTATGAAGGCCCTTGTATATGTACATAGCCTATTATATTCAACAAAGATCAATATTAGCTCAATGATTTTTTGTCATTATTAGTTTATTCTCTTATTTTCTTGTGAAATATTAGATTTGAGAATTCTCTCTCAAATTATGAGTTTAATTGTGTGCAATGGAAGATGTCATTTTCTGAGGATGCTAGTCTTATGTCTTATGTAAAGCAAAGCAGTTAAAAGGCACATGGAGAAAGATTTACAAAAGTGATAAGTTTAAGTCTTTGAAAATCTTATAACGCCCTCTTGGGATAGCTCATCACATGTATACACTTTTTGTGCTCTTCATCCAATCAATTCACCATTTACCTCAAATCAAGATCCTATATATAGTTCTCATTAGATTTTGAAATGCTTCTCTAACATTTGCCAATGTCCATTACTTTCTTACTAGTAAGTACATTGGATCCTCATACTCCAAGTAGACAATCACTATAAAGTGATTGTTGCTCTCCTCAGAGTCCAAAGGTATCCATGCACCTTTGTTTTTCTTCCATCTTCGATATTGAAAAGCAAAATGTAGTATTTGCCTTGGAATATCATATGATAAGGTACCAAGTTCCTTCGAACATTTGTAGAGAAATAAATCACCCTTACATACTTTCTCAACTAACATCAAATTTTCTCCATGTATCTTAATTATTGTGTTGAATGATATTTTTTGCCTTGAACCACATTGTTTTTATTCTATGCAAACATGTTCCTTGAAAGACTAATCCAAAAACATGAATTGGGATGAAACAATATAAATTGACTTTCCTTGATATTCTCCCAATCTTCATAGAAGTTTAGATGTATTTAATAATCTTTAATTTGAAGCATTGGATGGTTCATCAAGATTATTCCAATTTATTAGTCCTTGGGATTAGGTGAAGGAAGATCTTCCAACCTTCTAAATTCCTATGTCTTTGCTAAAACAACATGTATTGGAAATAGAAAATATAAATTATTTTCAATGAAGAAAGATGATAGGCAATCAAGGTAAATAAGATTGTCAAATTTAGCATGCATGATATAGAATGCACTTGTTAGTGACTCCAGTGCCTGCCATTCCACACTTGTTGATAGAAACACATCTACACAAACTAAAACTTAGTCTACAAGCTCAAAGAAACCCATATAGAGTAAAATGAAATGTCCTACAAAATCTTAATGTTCCTTGAAAAGCAAATTTAATTGCCTTACAATGAGGTGGGAAGTGTTGCTATATGGAAGGTGCCAAGTAAAGATCCTTTTTAGTATAGATATGTTGAATTTTTGCATACCAGTTTTTTTCTTGTATTTTGAACCCTAGAATTTTTCCTTTTCCAAACTGTATGTTGCTCATGTTGTCACAATGAATGAAAATTGGACTATCTCCCTGCACATCCAAATTACCTAATAACTTTTGCAGCCATACCACCTCACATGCTGCCATAGCAGCTCCTCTATGCTCGATAAAGCAATTGTAGATTGATTTATGCTAGTCCATGTAACTGCTGCACTACCAAGGGAAAATATGAATCCACTAGTAGATCTTCTTTTTGACATGCTACCAACCCAATCTACATCTATGTATCCAAAGACCAATACATCCTTATCTGCCTCATAAAAAATTCCATAATGTAAAGTGGACTTCACATACCTTAATATACATATCTTAATAATAAAAAATTCCATAATGTAAAGTGGACTTCACATAAAAAAATTCATAATGTAAAGTGGCTTTCTAGGCATCTACATAAACCGACTGACAAGGCCAATAGCATAGCTCAAGTTTGGCCTTGTGATAGTCATGTAAATCAAACTCCCTAATATCCTCATGAACATAGTAGGGTCTTCTATCTGATCTCCAACGTTAACACTCAACTTCACATTTTGCTCCAATGGTATTGAAAGACACTTGCATGCTGTCATACCAAACTTGGATAACATATCCAAGCCATAATGCCTTTGGGATAGCCACATACCATCATCACATCTGATCACCTCAATAACAAGAAAGTATCTCAGCTCACCCAAATCCTTCATCTCAAACTTTTTCTTCAAGAAGTCCTTAACTTTAACAATCCCATTGTCATTGTCACCTGTAATAATCAAGTCATCCACATAGATGACTATGATGACCAAACAAGCATCCCCCCTTCTCACATAAAGTGAGTGATCAGTATCGGAAATACAAAATTCAATATTGACAAGATACTCTTCGATCTTGTCATACCATGCTCTAGGTACTTGCTTCAATCCATAGAGTGCCTTCTTTAACCAAGACACATATGTGGGATACTCTAAATCCTCATAACTTCTTGCATTTCACCATGCAAGAAGACATTCCTAACATCCATTTGCTATAAACTCTAACCTTTGGCAATGCTGCCAAGGAAATCATGCATCTAACAGTTGCAATCCTAGCAACTGGACTGAATGTCTCTTCATAATCTATGCCATATGTTTGATCATAGTCTTTTGCAACCAGCCTAGCATTATACCTGCTAACAGAACTATCTGCAATGTGCTTGACTTTGTAAATCCACTTATAGCCAATAGCTTTCTTACCCTTAGGAAGGGGTATCGAATCCCAAGTCTTATTGGCTTCTAATGCAGTCATCTACTCATCCATTGCTACATTCTAATGAGCATGACCCAACATCATCCTCAAAATAAGTGGGCTCAACATCATCAATTACCTTCACCATATAAGCATAATGGTGAGCTATATAACCTTCAAAACCAAATCTTTTAACAGGGTATCTGACCCTGCTAGACATGCATACCACTAGATCACTCAATGGAGCCTTTACATTACTATGTGCTCTCTGTACACATGGTCCTGACTAAAGGAATACCAAGCTCATCATCCAAACTCTCTGAACCACTAGAATCTCCATCAAGTCCCAAATTACTAGTAGATGCATCATTACCATCCAACACTTTCTTCTTTCCTTTGTCTTTGCCTGCAACACTCATAGATCCACCTGAAGATGTGGGGCTACTCCTTAGTCTCCCAGACCAACAAGGGCTCATTGTAGATGTAGTACCAAATGATATTTCTGGTCCACTAGGACTACGTGATTCTTGCTTTTCTCTCTACACACATACCTATCATGATCATTATTATTATCTAATACATCACTGGCAGGTGCATACCAACTGCTCATCTCATCAAAAATAGCATCCATTCTCACTCTGAACTCACCTATGGTAGGGTTATAACAACAATACCCTTTCTGCTCTAAAGAGTATCCAATAAAAATACATTTTTTAGCCTTTGGATCAAGCTTCTTCTGTAGCTCATTTGGCACATGAATATATGCAACACAGCCAAATACTTTCAAGAGTGATACATCGAGCTTCTTGCTTGTAAAGCATTCTTTAGGGGTCATCCCATGAACTGTAGCTATGGGAGTTTTGTTCATAATATAGATAATAGTATGAACATATTCAGACCAAAAATATTTTGGCATATTCTTTTTAGCCATCAATGCCCATGCAACTTCTACAATATGCCTATTTTTTCTTTCTACAACCCCATTTTGCTATGGGATATACATGCAAGTAAATTTCCTATTTATCCCATGAGTCCTCAAGAAGCTACTAAACTCATTAGAGAGGTACTCTCCCCCTCCATTTGATCTCAAGCATGTAACTTTCAAGCTTGTTTCTATTTCAACAACTGCCTCTTGAAAGATTTGAAGTGCTCAAATACATCACTCTTTTCCTTCATGAAATATACCCATAGCTTTCTTGAACAGTTACCAATAAATATGACAAAGTATTTGCTGCCATCAAGAGATACATTCTATGTAGGCCCCCAAACATCTGTATGCACTAGATGCACCTGAATCGACAAACCATACATCATCATGTTTCCCCTTTCCTATAACTGCATTCATCATATATTGCATAACAAATAGATACTCATTTTTGTCTTCATTCTGTCATTAAGATTATGCATAATTTTATTGTTGCAATTTACCACTACGAATATCATCCTTCTTAGCATAATAATGGGCTGCAATATGACATGTTTTGCCACAATAATGACAAACAATAGCAGAATTTCTAGAACCTCTTTTCTGCCATCCACATCTTCCTCTAGATCTCCCCCTGCCTTTAAAGTTTTCTCGACCTCCTAAAACCTGTATTTCACCAAATTACTTATTGAACCTATTTTGCTAGTTATCGCCAACACGTCCCATACCATAGCCTCTGGAAGAGGATCTACCATGTCCCTTTCCTGAACTTGATTAAAATGCTTGGACATGTTCACCATTTCTTTCAAATGAGTCACCCTTCATATTGATCTCTTCGGTAATCATGAGAGAGACCAGCTCATCAAAATCTGGAAATGGCTTCCATACATATACAGAAGTGACAAATGATTTTTATGCATTCTCATTATTAAGGCCACTCAAAGTGTATGAAACAAATCATCATCATTAGGCATTGCATCAATCCCTGCTTAAGCATCTGCAATTCTCCTCACCTTCAAAACATACTCATTGATACACATTTCCCCTTTCTTCAAGATATTCAACTCTTGCTTGGGTTGAATCTTTTGTGCCTTTGTATTTACTGAAAACATGTTCTCAAATTTTTTCCAAGCTGCATGTGAATTTTGTGCATTCCTGATATGTCCCAGTATAGTATTATCAATGACTTCATATAGCCAATACATCACATTTTTGCCTTTTGCATTCCATTCTTTCTATACCTTTAATTCATCTGCAGTCGAAGGGATAACTCTGGTTCCTTTTCTTCACTTGAAACAAACTCATAAAGGCCCTTTCCAACGATGAAGTTTGTCACACGAAACTTCCATGAAGGGTAATTGTTCTTGTCGGGCTTCTCAATAATGGGATTTCTATTGTTCTATGCCATAATCATAAAAAATGATACAACACAACAAACTAGTCTTTTCAACCTTTTACAACAAGTTCACAGTAATACACCAAGCAATCTTTTTCACTGATTGCTCAATAGTACATGTAATCTACAACATGTTTGCAAATAAAACTTATTTTTTCTTCCTGGAAAATACCTCAAAAATTACAAATTCAAAATCTATAACCTATGCACCCACTTTCAATCAATACAGTCGAAATCACATTATACCCTGAAACTGTTGTCTGTAACCTTGGGTTCTAAAACAAGACCTGAAACGGTCTTAGATGCCTATAAAAACTATGGGGAAAGCCTTGAAGGGCTAATCTGAAGAATATACAATGCTCTACTTGCACACCAAATCTCACAACAATCTGAGATTTTCACTCTACCTTGCTTACGGTGCCTCCACACGCACTATCCAAGAGAAAGAGTGGAAGAATGGAAGAGCTTCTTACCTGTTGCTTGCTTACTTGAACCTTGCTTCTTTTCCTTCACTTCAGCCCTCAAAATTAGCCTCTCTCAATGGCGTTACTTTGATACCATGTGAAGAATCATGTGGTGGGGGGACTTGCTTGAGTTGTTGTGCCAAACACACATTATATACACAAAAGGAAGCTCACTCAAGAACACAAGAAGAGAGATGGAGGTCAAAACATTTTCTTGCTAATTTCTTCTTCTTCTTCCATACACCATACAATATACACAAAGTATAGATAAGATACAACATAAAGGAGAGTGGCCTACTAAGTCAAACAATGTCAAGATTGTAGGAGAGAAGGAAGGAGTCTCACTTGTAACTTTCTTGCTTGCACAATGGGGGAATACACACACAGGTGGAGGCTGAAAACAGTCTTCCTCTTCTTAGTTGTGTAAGCCAAAAGAACTCTAGTATAAAGAAATAGGAGAACCCTATATATGGGTCTCAAACCAAACTCAACTAACTAAGGTGGCATACTAACTGAGCCACGAACTAGAGTAGATAAGGATAGTTGCATCTAGCTATTATTCATGGGCAGTGTACCAACCGCATCTGCAACTAACAAGTCGGTGACATAAATGCACAACGGTCACCCTGGCATATCACGAGTGGAGCTCCATATCTCAACACTCCCCCTCGAGCTCAATCCCAATTCCTGCACACCGAGCAGGTCTCTGAACTTGCGCAGCTTCTCTATGCCCAATGCCTTCGTGAATATGTCAGCTATCTGATCCTCTGTGCTGAAATAAACTAGATCAATAAGACCTAGTAAAACCCTCTCCCACACATAGTGATAATGCACCTCAATGTACTTTGTTCTAGCATGATAGACTGGGTTATTTGCCAAGTGTATACTGCTCATGTTGTCACAATAAATGACAACTGGCCCATCTGTAGGCTGATGCATATCATAAAGTAGCTTATGCAACCAAGCTACCTCACATGCAGCCATTGTTGCACCCCTGTACTCAACCTCTGTGCTCGACAAGAAAACTCTAGGTTGTTTCTTGCTACTCCAAGTGACTACAGCACTCCCAAAAGAGAACACATATCCACTGGTAGATCGTCTATCAGAAATACTACCAGCCCAATCAGCATCAGTGTATCCATGCAACTGTATCTGAACCCCAGTCTCATAAAATAGTCCATACTGCAATGTGGACTTCACATACCTGAGTATGCATCTAGCCACATCCAAATGCGGTTTCCTTGGAGCCTGCATAAACTGACTTACCAATCCAACTGCATAGCTCAAATCTGACCTGGTAATAGTCATATAAATCAAACTTCCTACTATGCGTTTGTACATAGTAGGGTCTTCTAGAAGCTCACCTGCATCTGTGCTCAGCTTCACATTCTGCTCCAAAGGAACTGAAATAGGCTTACAGCCTGTCATCCCATATTTGGACAGCATGTCCAATCCATACTGCCTCTGCAAGAGCTGTATCCCACTTGGTGATCTAATCACCTCAATGCCCAAGAAATAACGCAGCTCTCCCAAATCCTTCATCTCAAACTTCTGCTTCAATAGCATTTTCACATGAAGGATATCTTCATCACTGTCACCTGTCATAATCAAATCATCAACATAAATGACAAGTAGCATAATACCTTTCTCTGTTTTTTCACATAAAGTGAGAAATCTGCCTTGGAAATTTGAAAGCCAATAGTGACAAGATACTGTCCTATCTTGTCAGACCATGCTCTAGGTGCTTGCTTCAAGGCATACAAGGCTTTCTTCAACCTGCAAAAAAACTCAGGATGAACAGCATGCACATAACCTGGTGGCTGCTCCATATAGACCTCTTCTTGCAAATCACCATGCAAGAAGGCATTCTTTACATCCATCTGATGTAAAGACCATCCCTTTGATGCAGCCATAGCAATGACGGCTCTTACGGTTGCCATCCTTGCAACCGGACTGAATGTTTCTTCATAGTCAATGCCATATGTTTGTGCATACCCCTTGACTACTAATCTTGCCTTGTATCTGTTCATAGAACCATCTGCATTGTGCTTCACCTTATAAACCCACTTACAACCAATTGCATTTTTACCTTTAGGCAAAGGTACCAATTCCCATGTAGCATTTGCTTCCAAGGCATCCATTTCTTCATCCATGGCTTTCTCCCATTTTTCTTTTCCCATGGCTTGCTCAAAAGAAGTGGGTTCTGATTCCTGTATCACTTTGATCATATAGGCATAGTAAATGGCTGTAAATCCATCATATTTCAGCCTATCCACAGGATACCTAGCTCTGGTAGACCTGCGCAAAGTAGGTTCACTCCCAGATGCTCTCAAAACATCCCTGATCTTCCTTACTCCAGGTGTAACAATAGAAGGAATACCCAACTCATCATCAATGCTTTGTTCTGAGCCACTGGATTCACCATCCACATAAGAGTGACCTGCATTCACATCAAACATGGGCTGATCTACCTTCTCTTTTCCTTTTTGTGATACCTACATACCACTATCTACATTGCTTTGAGAAGATTCTCCTGATCTCAATCTACCTGTCCATGGCGAAGAATGTGAACCACTGCTAGAGGACACTCCAGGTCCATTAATATCTTGTGACTGATGTTGTGAATTCTGTGCAGCATTACCATTTTGTGCATCTACATTATCAATCACATTTACTGGTTTATACCAGCTACTCATCTCATCAAAAACAACATCTCTGCTCACTGTAAACTTACGAGTAGAAGGGTTATAGCATCTATACCCTTTCTGCTTTGCAGAGAATAACCAATAAAGATGCACTTCTTAGCTTTTGGATCCAACTTGGATCTCAACTCATCTGGCACATGAACATAGGCAATGCAACCAAAAATTTTCAAATGAGAAATATCTGGTTTCCTACCAGTATACCTCTCCTCTGGAGTCATGCCATGTATTGCTACAGTGGGAATCCTATTCATTATGTAGACTGCTGTAGCAAACAACTGCCTCAGCCCAATAAAATATTGGCAAGTCTTTTTCATTGAGCATGGCACGAGATACCTCTCCAATATGCCCGTTTTTTCTTTCTGCAATTCCATTTTGCTGTGAGGTATGACTACATGAATATTGTTTGGCAGGTATTGGTGCAAAAATCGCAAATAAAGCCACTAGGGATGCATGGCGAGCAACCTGAAACTATGACTGATGACGAATGGGATGAGCTTGATGAGTTATGCAAGTCCACCCTCATCTTGTCTCTCACTAAACAGGTGCATTACAATGTGGTTGAGGAAGCACAGAGTGCTTGGCATCTTTGGGATAAAATTAAGAACCTCTATGATAAGAAAAGTCCAACAAGTCAGATGTATTGGCTGAAGCAGCGTATGGACCTGCGTATGAAGGAGAATATGACAATGTCTGCTCATTTGAGCCAATTCCATGCTATTCTCAAGAACTTGACTTTGCATGGTATTACCTTTAATGATGAGGTTACTCCATTGTTTTTGCTTGGGAATCTAAGTGAGTCATGGGATATATTCCCCACTGCCTTATGTGTTCCTGCTACTATTTTGAACTTGCATGATGTAGAGAGTGCTCTTTTGCAGGAAGAGATTAATTGTAAGAACTTGGATGCCTCTCGTGTGTTGCATGATTTGAACGTTAGAGGCAGATATGGTAATGGCAAGAATGACTGTGGGAATGGCCGTGGTAGAGACTCGCACAAGTCTAGGTCTAAGTCACGTAGTAAGTCGCATAGAAAGCCTTGTGGAGGAAATGCTAATGTGACATGTCATCATTGCATTAAGAAGGGTCATATACACCCACAGTGTCATGAGTTGTGCAATGAGAAGCGAAAAGAGAAGGGGAAAGACAAAGTACAAGAAAAGTACTTTGATCTCGTAGTATTATGCCTACGAAATCCAGTGTGAAAATTGAGGATATAAATGTCATGCAGACTGATGACTCCGATGGAGAGTACATACTTGCAGCTAGTTCTTGTGATGCTACATCGTTGACCAATGTTCACTCTATGTATGCGCATTGCTTGCTTTTGGATTTTGGTGCTTCATTTCATGTTAGACCATGCCGTGAGTGGTTCCACTCCTACCGCACTGTCTCTGATTCAGTTCGCTTGGGTGATGACAAGTTACTTGCTATTGTTGGCATTGGGGATGTACGGCTACAGTTCTCTACTAGCAGTACTTTTTTGTTACAGGATGTAGTCATGTACCTGTGCTTACACGCAGTCTTATGTCTGCAGAGGGCAGCTTGATGATGCTGGGTTTCATGTTTCATTTGGGGATTTTGCCTGGAAGATCACTCGTGGTAGACTTGTGCTTGCTAGAGGTGCCAAAGCTAGCAGCCTCTATCCTCTTGTAGTTGATGGGTCCTCTGTTGACCATGTTTTGTCAGTGGGTTCCATCCCACATGTCTCTCTTTGGCATGCCCGTTTGGGCCATATGTCCATGAAGGGAATAAAAATGCTTTCTGGTTTGCAGTACTTACCGCCCCTTGACTACGCATGTTTTGATTCATGTGAGTATTGTCTTTATGGCAGACAGACTAGGAATACGCATAAGAAGTTTGGTAGGACACACATGAGTGAGCCCCTCACATTGGTACATTTAGATGTTTGTGGACCCATGCTCTATCAGTCTATGGGTGGTACAAAGTATTTTGTGATGTTCATTGATAATTTTTCGCGTAAAGTTTGGGCATACCCCATTTAGCTTAAGCTCGAAGTCTTGGCTGTGTTTCAGAGTTGGCTTGCATTGGTTGAGAACTAGATTGGGCATAGGTTGAAATGCCTTAGGATTGACAATGGGGGAGAATATGTGTCACGTGATTTTGAGCAACTATGTGACAAGAGGGGTATTAAGCGTCAGTTGACTACCCCCTATACCCCACCCCAGAATGGTTTGGCTGAGTGGATGAATAGAACTATCTAGGAGCATGTACACAGTATGATTAGCCATGCAGGCTTACCACAGAGCTTTTGGGTTGAGGCAGTCTCAATACAGCTGTGCACATCATAAATAGATCACCTTCTAATGGTTTGGATTTACAGGTTGCATAGGAGGTATGGACTGGGAAACCTCCCGTCTTATGCACATCTATCTGTCTTTGGATGTGAGGCCTTATACCACGTGCCCAAAGATAAGCAAACTAAGTTGGATCCTAAGAGTGTCAAATGCATTTTCCTTGGCTATGGGGATGCAGGCGAGATGGGTTATTGCCTCTGCAATCCACAAGTGCAGAAAGTCATCCGTAGCCATGATGTAGCCTTCCATGAAGACAAGATGAATAGGTAGCGTGAGAGGGTGGTAGAGATACACAAGGTTATATTCCAGGAGGAGCTCCGTGCTCCAGCACAACCAGTTGGACAGCTTGTAGCAGCAATTGGTACACATGGCCATTGTGTTACACCAGTTGCAGAACCTACCGTGAGACGGTCTACTAGAGCTAGACATCCACCTGATAGATTTGAGCCCTCGATGCATTATGTCTTGGTTACAAATGCAGGAGAGCCTCTCACCTATGATGATGCTATGTATAGGGGTGATAGTCACTCCTGGGAGAGGGCTATGCAGTCTGAGATAGACTCCTTGCATAAGAATATAACTTGGGATTTGGTTGCATTGCCTCAAGGCAAGAAGGCTTTGCCATGAAAATGGGTGTACAAGCTGAAAAGTATCCCTGGAAACCCTAAGCTGGATTCTATGAGTGCTATTCAGCTAGCCAAGAATCCGGTCTTCCATGCAAAGACGAAACACATTGAGCTGAGGTATCACTTCATACGTGGGATTGTGGAAGACAAGTCTGTTGACCTTGTCAAGATCTCCACAGGTAAAAACCTTGCACATTTGCTCATGAAAAGCCTCATTACTGAGTGCTTTGCCCTTTTTCTTTTCCCTCCTCATTAGGGCAGATTCGGCTTTAAGTGGGAGGTTTTTGGGAGTAAAGGTGCCTCTGCCTAGCCACGCGTGTATTACTACACTGACACTGCAGGTGGCGGGCACCCATCACCATCACTTTATTCTTTATTCTTTTAGTGACAATTTGAATAGAGGAAGGCCTGGTCACACATTGTGACCGTTGGAGTTCACATTTGTGTGTCTCTCTCTTCTTGCTCTTGCTCTCCACCATAGCTCTCTTCCAAGCAAGCTTCGATCCTTCTCACCTTTCAATGGGAGGCATCGATGACCTTTGTTTTCAACAAAATGGTAAATCTCAAGAAAATACTTTCGATGAATGTCATGAAGCAGGTGATTGAGATTGTGGCAGTGTTAGGAAGGAGATGGCTAGGTCAAAAGCTACAAAATCCTGACTGATGCTGAGAAGAGGAGGCAAGGTATTAGCAGAAGAAGGTGTTTGAAAAGTGTAGACTAGTACTTGGCTTCAAGTCATAGTCAGCTTGGAGACACACTATCTTGGAGGAGGGTGATGAGGCACGGATAGCCTTTTGTGGAGCATTGCTTGATGAAAGAGGAGATCTTGTGCATTTACTCTACCCACGAAGGTGTGGCGTTGACTACAACCTCGATACATTGTTGAGATAGAAGCTCAACACGTGCGGATATTGATGATGATGGACTGTCTGGATAGATGGGTCCATACATCTAGACTTAGCATGTTGTTGGCCATTATGATACTCACATGGCCACTGACTTATCACTTATTATATTTAGTTTGTTACACCTATGTACAGCTGGCAAAGATATAGTGCAGGCGATTAGTGTAATGTGTTATGCATTGTTTGTTGAGATATCGAGCTCCACTCGTGATATGCCAGGGTGACCGTTGTGCATTTATGTCACTGACTTATTAGCTGCAGATGCGGTTGGTACACCGCCCATGAATAATAGCTAGATGACAGCTATCCTTATCTACTCTAGTTCGTGGCTTAGTTAGTATGCCACCTTAGTTATTTGAGTTTGGTTCGAGACCCATATATAGGGTTCTCCTATTTCTTTGTACTAGAGTTCTTTTGGCTTACACAACTAAGAAGAGGAAGACTGTTTTCAGCCTCCACCTGTGTGTGTATTCCCCCATTGTGCAAGCAAGAAAGCTACAAGTGAGACTCCTTCATTCTCTCCCACAATCTTGACATGGTATCAGAGCCTGGTCCGTGGTAAGGAGCTCAAGAAAGCAAACCAAGTTTGCGGTGTTCTGGTAAGAGGACCAGTGTTGCTTTCATTTTTTGAGTTTGGGAGCAAGTGTTTGTAGGTAGCACAGCCGGAAAGTGCAAGAGTGCATTGTCTCAGATTGAGACGCCCTTCATGATGAAGCAAGAGGGCAATATATGTTGCGAGAGAGGCCTTTAGCCCTTGGTTACCCTGTTTTTTTTATATGAGGCCATTTCGGGGCCTGTTTTGGAGGCAGAAGTTTTTCGCACGCACTCAGGAAAAGGCCCAATTTTTTGCTGTGCGACCACTGTTTTACAGGTCGGTGAAAAGTTACTGTAGAAATTGCATCGTATGCTTGTGCGCAGAGACATTGGGAGTTACAGAATCATCCTTGTTGCCTGTTGATGCAAAATCGTCACTAGGAAGTGACTGTGGTCAAATACCACTTTTGTCAGTTTTGCGGATTTACCCTTGTGAGGCTGAAGCTGTGCTTTTTGCAGTGACAGAATTTTTTGCAGTGTTCTGTAATGGCATCTAATTCTCTTTCACAGATTGTCACTGAAAAGCTTGACAAGAACAACTTCCAAGCATGGAAGTTTAGAATGACGAATTTTCTTATGGGAAAAGGATATTGGAAATTCGTTTTGCAGGAAATGAAGAAGAACCAGTTCTTCCTGATGTTCCCAATCAATAGCAAATGCAGGCATTTAAAGGATGGCATGAGAGAGCTAGGAAAGTTATATACTGGCTGTCTATCAGCATTTCAGACTCTATGATTGTGCATATTCAGGATGCAAGTATGCCAAAGGAGGCATGGGATACTTTGTCAAAAATGTATAGCACAAATACGCAAGCCAAGAAAATGCAGCTCAAGCAAGAGTTGCACAATGTGCAAAGAGAAAGTATGAGCATCAATGACTACCACATGAAGGTGAAGAAGATTGCAGATGCACTTGCTTCCATTGGGTCGCCAGTGGAAGCCGATGATTTAGTTTCTGTGACCTTGAATGGTCTAGGAAATTATTATGCATAGTTTCGAACATCGATTTCCATCCGTAAAAGATTTCTTGATTTTGAGGAGTTGATTGCTCTTCTAATTTCTGAGGAGCAGAGAAATGGTGGTGCATCTTCTTCAAGAGGAACTTCAAAAGAAGTTATCTTCTACTCAAATGCTGGAAGAGGTAGAGGCAGAGGTAGAGGAGACTGATCTGGAGGCCATGGTAGAAATTAGAATATGCAGCAAACTCAAGAAAACCAGTCCTATGGAGGAGGACGTGGTAACTCTAGAGGCAAGGGGAGCCAAAGAGGTCGTGGTGGACGGCAAAGAGGCCAAAATGCAAACAGCAATGTTGAATGCTACTACTGTGGTAAAATGGGTCATATGGCTAAAGACTGCTATAAAAAGCAGAGTGACATCATGAATGGAAAACTGCAACAAGGGAATTATGCATCTTCTAGTAGACAGGGTGATGATAGAAATGAGTATTTGTTTATGGTGCAGCACATGACCAATTCTGTGACAAGTGCAGAAGAAAGCAACGATTTGTGGTATGTTGACTCAGGTGCATCAAACCACATGACAGGTCATGCAGAATGGATGCAGGATGCAAGGAAAATGGAAAAACCAGGATTTGTGGAGATTGGTGATGATACTGCACATCCTATTGTGCAGATTGGAAAAATTCATTTGTCTATGCAAGATGGGAAAAAGAAATACCTGTCGAATGTATTTCATGTCCCGAATATCACCAAGAACCTGGTTTCTGTTGGTCAAATGGTTGAGCAGGGCTTGCAGGTCAGATTTAATTCTCATGGATGCTTTGTTGAGGATATGAAAAATAAAGGTCACTTGATAGCAAAAGGAAATAAGAAGGGCAGAATGTTTACGTTGGAAGTAGACATGCCTGAATTGAGTGCAACAATGTTTGCACATGGGACCAGTGTAGTTGCAGATATTGATATCTTGCATAAATGCATTGGTCATGTTAATATACAATGACTTAAATCAATGCAAGCCTAAAATATTGTTGCAAGATTGCCTAAATTCAAGGTTGCAGAAATGCATAAGGTATGTGAAGCCTGTCAATTTGGAAAACAGGCAAGGAAACCATTTCCTAGACATGTTCAAGAGAGTAAGAAGCCATTGGAATTAATCCACTTTGATGTGTGGACTACTAAAACTGCATCTATATGAGGTTGTCATTATTTTGTCACTTTTATTGATGACTATAGCATAAAAATTTGGGTGTATTTTATGAAAAAGAAAAGTGAAGTGTTTGGGCATTTCAAAACTTTTAAAGCTTTGGTTGAAAAAGAAACACGCCTGCAAATAAAATGCCTAAGGTCAGATGGAGGGGGAGAGTACCTCTCAAATGAGTTTGCAAGGTTCCTGCAGGAGCAATAGTGAAGATGCCATACTGTAGTCCAAAATGATGCAGACAGCTCAAAATTGCTTGTTGTTTTTTGTTGTAAACTGCCAAAATACCACCAAAACCAAGGCAAAATGACGATGAAGTGATAGCTAATGATGCTGCCCACCAAGTACCATCAAAAGTACATAAAATCAGGATGATTCAACATGAAAATTCCACGTCAATCCATGCATAACTGCTTGTTGTAATAAATTACAGCCAGGTACAATGAGAGAAAACTGTAGGCAAAATCAATGCACCAAGTCAACCACGGACTTTCAAAGCATAACCAGCATCAAGCGGGCATAAATTAGTATATGACAGTCATATGAACATTGAGAAAACACCCAAGCATGTCAAATGAATCCATCAGTAAGCCGGGACACCTCCTGTGTAATAGGGCAAAGTGTACACAACACTAGCAAGACCTGATACAAAGAGGTGTATGCTTAGGGAGTGCGAGCCCAAATCAGCCCAAGTACATATATACAAACCACAGAATATCAACTATGTGACATCCAAGTGAAGAAGATCCCAATCTCAGAAGACTCAAAGGTCAGTGGCATAAACCACGTGCTCAATGTGTGTCAAACATCCAACGAGGCTCCCATTGGCACAAAAGCTCTATGGATCAATCCAAGAAGCTCAAGAAAGGCATATGAGAGCACCAGTGACAAAAGATCCAAGACTAGACATCAATAAGACATCATGAGCATATAGGCTCTATAGCCTCCAATTATAGCATCCATAGACATCAACTGTATCCCAACTACAACTTTGGCAAGCCAAAAAAATTTCCAAGTAAGTTCTAGGAAGCCAGATGCAAGCCAAGACAAGGCAATAGTAGCAAGCGTATTGAGATATTTGCAATCACACCTACTTTAGTCCCTTTGTGAGAAGCAGTGAGGGCTTAGGACCAGAATCCCATATGCACAGTAGGAGAAAGTACCACCACTCAATTCCTATAAAGCATTGTACTTGCACTCTTTTTCTAATGCAATGATAGTACTCTTTTCTTTACAGTAAAGTGTCATGTCACTGTCAATACACAAGATTGTGTTTATGAGTCCAAGTCTCAATCTTGGAACCTAATTCACTTGTGTAACAATTTGTCCTAGTCAAGGTCAATGTCTTCATGAGTTTCTTTTTCCTCTTTCAACCTCCATAGCTTCCGTATCTGCCATGCTCTAGATCCCACGTATTTCACATGGTATCAGAGCTCAATTGAGCATGACCCGACTCTCCTTTCACTCCTCTTAGCTCCTTTCCATCTCTTCTCAACTCAGTTTGAGTACTGGACCCTATCTCCAAATTATTTGCCTTCCTACCTTCAATGAAGCTTCCATGGCAGCCATAGACAGCAACACCCTGTCAGTTTGAAGCTTTCATATCTCTCTCCACATGTCAAATCTCTCTGAACTTCCTTCTAGAGAAGTGTTTTCTACTTCCAAAGCTCCTTGTTGGTACCTCAATCATTGAGATTGGGCAACTATAGCTTCAGCATTGCCTTTTTTCAGAGTTGCTGCCATAACTGTATATGTGGACAGCACCTACCTACCTCTTTTCGAGCAGCCATATCTCATCAAGCAAGCCATATCTCTTCAAGCTTTCTTCTCGAGAGTTGTTCTTAATTCAAGGCGCAACTTTTTGGCACAAAAATCAAGGAGTTTGATGCACACCATGCCCGGTATTTGCATTTTCCCAAATCTGGGCACAATTTTAACAGCAACCACTTTGAAGGCTTAGATCTCTCAACTCGAGCATAATGAGTACAAACCCTCTTAGGGCGAGTTATATCCATTAGTGAGGGTCATCCATCTCAAATGATTTGAGCATTTTCAACCTGTGGGGTGCGTGGGAGCTCATTTACCGATTGTTGGTCCCTATTTAACAAGACAGCCATAGCCACTTACCTTTAAGCTCATTTTTTCTTCATTTTCTCTCTCTTGCCACTTAAACCAAGCCAAGGCCATTCTAATCTGAAGTTTTTAGCAAGTATTCAAAATCATCAATGTGAGAGCTTTTGCTCAACCTCCAAGACCCACAGACCGCTTATTGTTTCAAGCATTCCAAGTGAGCTCTAATGGCTATCTCTCACCTAGCCGACGCGCCGTCGATCCTACGAGTGTAGTGAGCTTACCTTGATACCCGATTGAGTACCCTCCTCTCTCTTGCACTCCGGTAGCTCCACGATTCTTGATGCTAGCTCAAGCCTCCTCCATCTCCAAGCTCCATCCTCCATAGCCATGTGTACAAGAGAAGAGAAGAGGAGATGGTGAAGAGCTTCACCCTCTTGATCCCTCACTCTCACACACACTCACTCCCTCACACTCTCACACTCCCTCTCTCAAGAGCACACACAAGCAAGAAGGAGAGAAGAAGAGAGGAAGAAGAAGGCTCTTTTTGCCACACACCGAAGAATGAGCTTCTCATTCACTTTTCAACTTTATATACAAAGCCCTAAATCCTTTTTGGGCGGTCATCCCCTTTTTCCTCTTTTACATGGCCGACCATAGCCTAGGCCCTTTTTTCCCATTTCCCACCATTCTAATTTATCCTATTCCCAACTAATGCATACACTTTGCACAGGAGCGAACCTGGCACCCTTTTACACACATTCGGGGGCGCTTCCGCATGTTAATGGTGCGCCTTTTTTCTCTTTCGTTGCCTTGGCCCGACACCGAAGCTTTCTGAGGGTCGTGCCCGAACATTTGAATTTTTCAGGGATTGGTTGCCGGTCAAGGCGCCTTTTTCTGCTTTTATCCTGCACCTTTTTTGCTATTTCTCTTTTTTTCCATTTTTCGCTCCTTTGTGCTGCGGAAACACGGTAACATTACCCCCCTCCTAGCCAAGTGCCAGTCCCATGGCACTGTGGTGGGACGTAGTGGCTAGTTAGGTCGGCTGCTAGGCGGAACAGGTAGGTGGGTGGTTGGGGGATTGATAGGTGATGGAGGTTGGGGACGATGACCAGGAAAGATTCCGGTGTGCTTTAGGTTCCATGAAGACACTCGGCATCTGTTACACGGTTGTGGCGCTAGTTTTGTAGCCGATCGTCTTTTGAGTATGAGAAACGCTTGAAGCAATAAGCAATCCCTTAGGATGATGGTACTGGAGGGATTTATTCTGGAGAAACCCCTCGAATGTTGTTTGTCTTCAAAACCTGTGGCTTCGATTGAAGATCCTTGTCTCTGAGTTGAAGGTCTTCAGTTTTGAGTTGAAGGTCTTCAGGCTTGTGGAATCAATAAGTGATCCGTGGATCTTGAGGCGTTGGGCATGGATCTTTGGACGATGCAGTTCCAAGATCTATGCCAATGGCAGTTCTACCTTGACCTGGTTCGATGGATGGCTGGATGCCGGCATGTTTGGGTCATTAAAGGGTGCCGTGGGTGATCCTCTTCCGCGGGTAGCCATAACCTACAAGAAAAGTTGTGCACTCCCTAAGGGGTGTGTCTACTTGCCGTGTAATGTGTGGTGCTCGTGGCAGTAGAACTAGGAGATGGGTAAGCCCTTGGTAACGTCCACACTTGAGGACCCAGCTTGTGCTTCGTTGGAGGTGCGGTGTGAGCCTTAGGGTGACAAGTCTGAAAGTCCTACCCTTGATGTGCCCTAAGCATGAAGTGGGGGAGGGGGCTAGGGAGAACCCTAGGTGCAGTGACTGTGGTGCTTTCTTTCTTGCTTTTTTTTTTATTATTGAAATGATACATAGACCTAATTGTCTTGATTGGAATGAGGAGGAGAAGGGGGTCGGAGGGACTTGCTCAAAAACTAGCGATTTTGCATGTAATCTTTTAGATTCATGCAGACATGAAGGGAGGTGGTGGAGAGAAAGGGGTGGTTGCATCTAGTGAATTGGCTGTCGTTCATGTCTTCTAGGAGGGCTAGGCAAAAAGAGGGAAGGAGACTAGCCCTCATCATGAGACAAGCCATGGCGCAGTTGTCTATAGCGTTAGGGTCAAAGAATAGGGGAGGCAGGCCGCGCTCTTGTGGAGTCAAGTCCTGCTTAAGAAGTAGCCTAAGTAACCTAAGATAATTAAAAGTGGTTATAAAAGCGGGGTTAGGACATGAGGAAAAGTCCACAAGGAAGCGCATCATACACTAGTCTAGGCTTTGTGAGGTAAAAAAAAGGGCGTTCTCAAAGGATACTATAGTGGAGTTATAAATAACGGGAAAGTCATACCGCCCGTGGAGGGTGGCTTCAAAATCTACCCCTACCCTTCGAGGGTACGCCATGTAGGTAGGGTCGTTTCTCTCAAATGGCAGGGTATTACAAAAAGCCATCCAGGTGAGCATGCTTATGTCGCATACTCGCCTCCTCCACAGGGGTTGGCTCTTGTAGTTTTGTACAGTGTGGGGGATTTCAAAAATTTTATCTTGCCAGTAGTCGGCTGCTTCGGTGCCCCAAGAGGTTAGGGTCTTTTCCCACTCCTCCAGCCATTTTTTCCCCAACCGGCCACCGACCGCCGCAATCACCTCGTCCATCACTTTGAGGGGCAAGACCCTCCGCATACTGTTGGGTAGGAGGAAACTGAAGGAGAATGGATCCTTTCCTAGTTCCTGTACCTTCCACACCACCAGTTCTGTGTGGAATCCTGCGGGAAGATCATCTGGGCATGGAGGGAGAGGGGCGGACGGTAGCACGGCTAGCTTGGCTCTCAGTTTCTGTCTGGCCTCCTCCACCAGCTTTTTGTGTCTTTATTTAGAGATGGCTTTTCTTTCTACAGTTGGGTCTTCTTGTGGCGGGTCTTGGGCCTATGGCGAGGGGGGTTGTGGGACTACATCTTCCCTGAATCGATTCACATCGATTTCTAGCTCTGCTTCTTCCCCCTGCCGTTCTGCATGTGCCGCTTCTTCCTCAAACCCGAGGGTGTCTATCTCCTGGGGGGTTAGGCCAGCCAGCATTAGGTATTTTCGCTATTCATCCAAAATCAGCCTAACCTCCACCGGTAATGGTGGCATTTGTAGTCCAGTGTGTAGGGCTCTTCTTGCCATGTCGAGCTTTCTTTGCATTGCCTCCAGTGGCTCTCCTTGCACTGCATGCATGGCATCCAAGATAGTGTCAAGGAAGGCCTTCTGTTGAGTGCTGAAGGCCACTTGTGATGCCTCCGCCTTGCTCTCCGCGATGATTTTTTCCTTTTTTGTCAGAGCAAGGCCGCGCGCCAGTGTCTTCACCCTCTTCTCGTTGTGCACAGCCCACTCCTCTGCCCTTTTGTTCATTACTTCCAAGCCCTCTCCTTGTCTTAAGATCAGCATCATGATTTTATGCTCATAATCCTCTAGTTCCCTGACTAGCCTCTCTTGTTCTCCTCTTTCAGAGGTCAGCTGATCTGCTAGGCGCTTGAGTTCCTCCTGCTGCTCCTCCATGCCTCGTTTTCTTTCTTCGTCTCTGGCATTCAGCTCCGTCACAAGTGCATTGTAATATCTCCGCACAATAAAAGTTAGTTGGTTGGTTCGTAAGTTAGCTAGTCAATTAATAAGTTAGTAAGATTACTAACTAAAGACTAACTAAGGTAAAAACTAACTAACATTAATTATTGATAATTTTTATTTAATTTAAAATATTTTATTTAGAAAAATCAAGAGTCGTAAATTCGATATTTTTCTCGAATTGGCAAAGACCGTAGCTACCCTTCACGTAAATTACAAGGTGAACGAGACTTATGAGTTATATTAATCACTAAGTTCATGTGTATAGTTTAGAAGGTCCAAAAACATTAGAATTTGGACAAAACTAGTATATTTTAGATATTTTAGATATTATCCTAAAAGAAAAAGATATGGAGATTTTTGAACTGGATGTCATTTAAAAGAAAAGACAAGTGATATTTTAGTTAGTTTGAAGATTTTATAAAAAGAAAAATAAAGAGAAGTGACTGGCGAAATCGCGCGCGGCCGCGATCACAGTTTACAGGCAGTAGACAGCACTTCGAACAGAGAAAAGAAGAAAGAGTGAACTGAGAGCTTTCTAACCAAGCGTCTTGGGGTTTTACCCCCCTTTCGGAGCCAATGGAACCATCAGATTTATGATCTGAGCATCAGATCACTGATCTTTCCAAGATCCCCCTCCACAAAGAGCTCCACTTCTCAACCACAAGCCCTCTTCTCTAATTCACTATAAATACGAGGCATGGGAGAGGCTTATGAAAGCATAAGGAGACACCGAGAGGCTGCGAGAGAGAGGTAGAGAGAAGGATACCCCTCCAAGAGATTGTGAGGAAGAGCTTGAAATAGAGCTTGAGAGAGAGAGAGAGAGAGAGAGAGAGAAGAGTCACCCCGAGAGGCTGCAAGGAAGAGAATTGGCTCAATTCCCTCTATCTCGATCCTTGACTTAACCATCTTCTCTTACGCTCTCCCATCTTGAATCTACTCCACCTTCTTAATCTCTTGAGTCTATTTGCGGACGATGGCCTCCAAGCAAAGGATGTCGCGTGTGGATGACAATCCTGCAACCAACAACAAGGCTTCGGGCAAAGGCATCGCTATCAATCCAACTGCGGTTCCGGTCGTAAGTAATATATTTTCAAATTGATTGATGCTTGCTTTGATTCTCGTATGAGATACGTTAGGCCCCATACTATTGCACGAGTATAGGTAATGGGAAAGGATAAATTTCATCTCACCTATTCGGAAGATGGAGTTTGCGAAGTGCATATAACAAGGATAGATAATTGCATCCAGTTACATATGACGTATTTGCTAGTAGAGCAATTACAAGGAAGAATCAGTCAAGCGTTATGAATGACATAGTCGTCAAAAGAACGACATTAAAAGATTGGGCATGCAAGCACTAGATTAAAGTATAGTCAAGGATTATAACTAGCATGATTGCTAAGAGAATATGACATTAAGAATCATGAATAGAGAAGTACTAGTTTAAAGTTTAGATACTTCAAAGGTACTTAGCCTAAGAGCCTAGGAGTCTAATTACTTGAGATCATCTCACACTTATCTTATCAAGTATTTACATGTTATGCCTATGACATGTTTGATATATGAGGATAAATTTCTATTTGCCTCATGACTTGACTAAGAGCTAGTACAAGAAATTGATCATAAGGGTTAAAGCTAGGATGTCTTGAGATCCGTCGGATAACGATGACTTTTGCCAATCCAAATTCAGGGTTGGGTTATCGATCAAGGTAAGTGACCTATAGAACTTACATCATGAATAGTGTTTGAACCCTTAACATATGCCCTAGCCAAAGGAAGGAAGTGTTAAGATCATGTTTGCATGGTATTGCTCTTAAATCCCAAGGGAAAGAGCAATTATGCAATGGGAAATATTATTTCATCTACTCTTGCATTGTTTTGGAAAGAATGCAATTGATTTTGTTGGTTGATCAAACAATATTCCTAAATGCTTTTACATTCAACTAGTTGTTAGTTGTTGTTTGGATGATTATTCCAAGTGCTTGTGATTTATGGTAAATGCATGGCAAGGGTCTGTGATGACAAGTCGCCATGGGATTAAAGGAATGTTTTCTTGGAAAATGATATTAGGCTGATTGCCTTGGTTGTGCTTGATTCTTAAAGGATTTAATTAAGGAAGGATATATTGTACGGGTGGATCACCTCCATGGTCGCACCGCGTAGTAACCCGAGAGGGCACTGCTCGATTCATGGGCCGAAGGTCGAGTGGTGAAAAGGCCAACCACGGGTATGATGTTTCGCTCCTAGACAGCTTGTGGGTCAGTTGGAGCTCTGGACACCCCTTGCTAGGTCAAGAATGGAGTTGAAGACCTCCGTGGCCCCTAACATCTGGGCATGTTGGGAGATCCTATTCTAGATAAAGGATTGAGTTTGTGGTGCCATGTGAATTGGACCAGTTACTTCTGCATGGCAGAAGGGATACTTCTGTTGGACAGAAGCGAAACATAATTTCTCCTGTATGGGCGGGAGACAAAGATTAACTTGAAGATAAGTTAAGGAACTTGTTTGATCTTGTTTGTCAATAGATTGCTTTGCTCTGTTTTCGTGTCTGTGCTATAATTTACGCGAACGAACCTTGTTCCCTAAAAGGCTTAATTAATGAAGCTGATTTTGAGTGTCACACATAAATGTGGTAGGACCTAATTAGAAAACTAAAGCTATTAAGGGAAGCGGGTGGGCGGAATCCCCGACGGGTCCGTCCTACGGCAGGGTGGTCCCAGAGAACTGGGAGGCTTCTCACAAGTTTTTATCGTCATTCGACCTTTAGGTATTGATAGGTTAGAACCCGATTCATGCCGTTTTAGGGGACCGGAATGGGACTATGCCCTATGGGCAGAGAGGTTGAGCAGCGCATCCCTCTCGTTTCCCATTCTCTTTGAACCAAGTGCGGCATGGGTTTGCTTCGGACTGGATGTCTCTGCGTAAAGTAGGATGTCCAAAACCCGATGCTAGAATGCTAATAGGAGACCTTGACAACTAAGAACCCGAATTTCAGGTCGATCCTAGTGGGTTCGGTCGTGAACGTTCCGTTGCGAGGCGGATTCGGGAAACCCTAGGCGACAAAACTCGGAACATTCCTTGGGAGTGCCGGGCAGCGACGCTTAGATTTGTTTCTCGATAGACCGCTAAAAGAGTGCCTGGAACGCCGATGGGCGGGCACCTCACATGCATCAATCTGTGCAGATTGCACAGCAAGCTCGTGGTACTGCACTATTAAGAGCTTGTGCTCTCTTTGCATGTTTACTAATTCTTGAGTCTCGTTTTCGAGCAGCTACCTCCAATGTTCCTCCCTCTCATCCCTAGCCTTCAGTTCTTGTTTTAGATCTGCAATCTCGCACTATTGCAAGGCTATCATTCTTGTCTTGTCCAACTGGAAGGCGGCCACGATTTCCTTCTCGGCTGCCCACGGCTATCTTGCGTTCCTCCTTTGCTCTCTCCAATTGGGAGATCAGCTTGACAACGTATTCGTCGTAATTAGCCAGTGGCGTCATCATTCTGTGAATGGGCGAGGTTGAGGCTTCGACTTTTTGCTTTTTGGACTCTTGCCTGGACTCTACATCCGTGGCTGGCCTCTTCTGTCCTGTGGCTGTAGTCTCCGTGCTCTGCCCCTAGCCCATCTTCTTTTTTATGAGATACTGCATCCACACCATGAAGTTTGACACATCTGCGCTAGTCGAGATGCTGGGGGTGATGGTGGTGAGTTCCGCGGGAGGCACCAGGAGGGTAGGGATCGGATGGAGCGGGTCCTTGCCTTTGCCTTCGGGAACTAGAGGTGGCACGAACTTTGGCACATGTGTGCTAGACCCTGGCCCCTCTTCTCTACACGGGCTCAGGTTCCTTATTTCATCTGCTCGGCACTGCTGTTCGATGGACCGGCGGTGGGTGGCCTCTGCGAGGTCCTCTTCCTCCTTTCTTCGTAGCTCCTCCTCTTCCTCATCCGCTTTTCTCTTCCTTTCCTCCTCCCTTTTTTTCTGCTCCTCCTTCTTTTTCCCTTTCTGTTCTTTTCCCCTCCTTTTCTCCTCTTCTGCTTCTTGTTTTGATGCCTCCTTTGCTTTCTACAACTCCTCTTTTTCCCTCTCCTCCTCCTGTCTCTTTGTTCTCTCTCTCTCCTTTGCTTCTTTCAAGGATTCCTTCTTCGCCCTTTCCAAGTCTTCCCTTTCCTTCTTCCTACCTTCGTCATTCTTCTTCTTCCTCTGCGCCGCCTTCTTCTTCGTTGTCCTGATTGTCTTCTTACTAGTCTGTCCCTCCCCTTCTTCTTATGTTTCCATTCTGTCGATGGATTTGTCTTTGTCCTGGAGGAGGCGACCTCTCCGGTGTTTCTCCTTCTCCCTCCCCCGCCTCCTTTACCGCCTCCTGAATGAGTGTAGTTAAGACTCCTTCGTATCCGATGAAAGAGGCCTTTGAGGAGGCTTTCTTCCTTTCCGTAACCTTAGAAGCTGGAGATTCTCCTCCTGTTGGTGCACTTCCCAGGGCTAGCGCCTTGGCTGCTTGATCAATCGTCTTCTGCACGTACCCATTCCAATCCACCTCGTCTAGGGTGTGTGCTGCTACATTCTCCAGCATTGGCATGCTAATTCGATGCATTAAGGAATTGTAACGTTGGTTGGAGAAGAGCACGTGCACCAACTTGGCCTGCAACCTGGCTTCTGTGTTAGGGATGTCCTGGATGCTTATGTCGTCGTTCGTGAGCACCTCTTCCTTCTTCATTTTCAGCAAGGCATAAACATCCCTTTTTTGTCTCCTTTCTGTCCTTGGTACCAATCCCAAAGCCTTTTCCACCAAGGTTGGATCCAACCGGACTTGCACCTGCTTTGCACCCTCTCCTCGGCCCACTGTTACAATGCCAACTTCTTGGTCCGGGTTGTATGTTCTGAGGAATTCTACGCATTTTAAGTGATCCGGCTCCTACGAGAATTTTTCAATATACTTTGTAAGGTTGCACTGTTCCACTACCCTCCTGGCTGCTTCCTCCTTGGCCACCATGACTTCGATGTTGTGGATGGTCCGAAACTTGAGCTAGCCGAAGACGCGGTTCTCCAGATGGATGCGATACTGCTCCCTCTCCTCGTCTGTGAATGGGAGTCGATGGGCGCGGTCTTGCTACGACATTTTCTGCTCCTGCCATAATTCATAACTTTCGTTAGCATTTTCCACATATCACTTTGCTGTTTATGCGAGAATAAAAACTCTTGAATGAATTCCTTAGGAAGCCATTTTTTCATACTATATGCTTATGCTTTTCACTACCTTTACTTTACTGTACCCTCTTTTTGTTCATTTCTTGTCTGATTCCTTTCACTTTCACCACATACCCACATACCCCCTCCTCTTCCGGCTTAGAAAAGAATCCTTCCTAGGATTGGGGGTTAAAAGGTGAAGGGCTTTGGGCCTGTTGGGGTAGAAGTTTACGTGTGAAGAAGCCACGTGTAGAATTTTGGATTGTATTCCAGTTGAACATGACAATCAAGAGCATACAGTTGGATGGAGACTTGGAAGATGTAGATCAAGACATTGTGAAAGAGATCTCCAGTATTAAGGCGACTGGCAACATGTAATTCATCTTCTGTGAGGAATTGGTCAATGTAGGGGTGAGTGAGCACATGATCGTCTAAATGCTGATTGCGGGTGATGGCCAAAACCCTAAACGAGATAGGTGCCACATAAGTAGGGTCATATTTGATGGTTTTAACTGCCCTGTGTTGCTCAGCATTGGTCATTATCCGACATCCTTTTTTCTCCCATTGGATTCTCAGAGCAAACCACTGCTGCAAGAACGTGGAAGGTGAGCTTACGAGGAGGCTTACGATATGAAGTGATTAGTCTTCTAAGGGCAGCTTGCTCGTTTGAGATTTCGTCATTGGCTAATTAGTTCGACAGCAATTTTGGGGAATTTAGTGGTCATAAGTTTGTATTCTTCCCAAGTGCATGGTAATGCATGAACATCCGAAGCAAGTGTTTTGTCAAGAAGGCCTAGGTCTAGCCTCTGATAACTTCTAGCGAATGTAGTGAAAGTTTCGTCCAACATCTTGATGCAGGTTATTAAGCCATCCCCAGAAGTCGCGGCGAGGTTCTTAGCCAAGGAGAGGAAAGGTCGTATTGCGTAGGAGGGTTTAAGACCTGCTGGTGGGGATGGTGCAACTGAACTGGATAGTGGTGACTCCATCATCGGTGTCACAGGTTGGGCTTTGCATTCCGAAGCACTTTGAGGTGCTATAGGAAGCTCTAGGGGCATGGGAGCTATGATGGGTTCTGAGTGAGCAGTTATAGGGGTTTTTAAGGTCTCTGGAGGTAAGTTTAAGGCATGTGGCATTTGCTTTGGTCGATAGATGAGTTTGGGCTTATTAGCCACAACTGGCGATGGTTTGCTGACTATGTTATGGGCACCACGTGTGCAAGCCTCCCTCACTGGGGTGAGATTTCTTGTAGATGAGCTTTTTAACTGGCCATTTTTAGGCACCCAAATCCAGGGGTTGGCCTCGTAGTATCCTTGTGCTCGCAAGAGATCTTTGGGGATCCATCGCAACGTGGTTGTGTGTCTACGTCGATAGCATCTAGCCTGTCTGTTAGGCCATGACGAGACTGATGATTTTGGCGTTTAGGATCACGTTTGGGTGGTCTACTCGGATGTGGTCTTTGTCGTTTTGGCACCCATATAAGCTTGGACTCCTTGGCCTTGTGAGCACTCGTGGTGGGTTTGGGCTTGGGATTGAGAGCTTGGCGTGAGGCCGTAGTTTTCTTCTGTTTAGGGAAGCGTGGTCATAGGGGTTTCTACTGGTGGCTTTGTAATGGTGGAGGAATCATGACAGCCCTTGCTGAAAGTCGTCACTATACACACATTGCCAATAGCAAGATGAATGCGGTTTAGGTTGTAATCCACATTACAGTTCGTTTGCTTCTTGAAAGTGTGACCCAAAGTGACACATTACCGGCTCCTTTAGTGTCAGGCAACACATGGAAGAAAGGTGGTAAACTTTCATATTCGATGGAAACGACTACCTTGCACTTCCCTAGGAGTGAATAAGCAGTACCCCCAAACGGGATGAGTTTGGCATTAGTGGCTGTAGTTTCGGTTGACCAATGCGTGTCCAATGGTCATGTGTCAAGATGTTGTAGTCGGCCCCTTCATCAATCAGGGCATCGAAAGAATACGTCGCTCCTACTACGACTGTGATTCATAGATACACCGGTGCCACTGCTTCTTCATCCTGATCTGTAAGGTCAGTTATAGTATCCATGCAGACGTTCACTAGGGGTTCTAGCATGGGTGGCTCATGTAATGGATGGGGAGGAGGATAGTACTTCTTTATGCGGCTGCCATTAAAAAAGCCTATTCCTTCGCTTTTAAGTGTCTCTAACTCAACATTCCCTGTTCTACCAATCATGCGTACTCTAAAAGGCCCTAGCCCCCGAAACTTCATCTTTTGTTTATGTCCTTTTACAGAGTATAGCAAATCAAGGTCCCCTTGTTCAAAGTCTCGTTGTTTGACATGCTTGTCAAACCACATCTTTCGTCGAGCCTTCTCACAAATCAGAGAGTGAGTGGCGAGGAGTCGGGTCTCCGTTAGGCACTCTAGCTCCACTAAGCGATTGGTCCAAGCCTCTCTTCCCTCCCAACGCTCCTGGACTGCTATCCTTAAGCTAGGGATGAAGAATTCTAAGGGTAAAATGGCTTTAGTTCCGTACGTCAACCTAAAAGGCATCTGTCCTATAGCCGTTTTATAAGCTGTGCGATAGGCCCACAAGGCCACCATTAGCTTGTTGTCCCAGTCACCTCTTGAAGTAAACACTATTTTTGTCAGCACGTTGACTAAGATTTTATTCGTGGATTCGGCTTAGCCATTAGCCTGAGGGTAATAGGGAGAGGACTTCCGATGAATTATTAGAAAGGTAGAGAGTAAGTGGGAAATCACCTCATTAATGAAGTGCGTGCCTTGGTCGCTTACAAGTTCGATTGGGCAGCCAAACCGTGAAATGACCTGCTCCCATAAGAACTTTGCAGTGAATCTAGCATCATTCTTCCTCGTGGCCTGTGCCTTTGCCCACTTCGTTAGGTAATCGGTTGCCACTATGATGTAGTGAGCTTGGGAATATTGTGCCGCACTGTTGAGATATCGAGCTCCACTCGTGATACGCCAGGGTGACCGTTGTGTATTTATGTCACCGACTTGTCAGTTGCAGACGCGGTTGGTACACCGCCCATGAATAATAGCTACATGATAGCTATCCTTATCTACTCTAGTTCGTGGCTCAGTTAGTATGCCACCTTAGTTAGTTGAGTTTGGTTTGAGACCCATATCTAGGGTTCGTCTATTTCTTTGTACTTGAGTTCTTTTTGGCTTCCACAACTAAGAAGAGGAAAACTGTTTTCAGCCTCCAACCTTGTGTGTATTCCCCCATTGTGCAAGCAAGAAAGCTTCAAGTGAGACTCCTTCCTTCTCTCCCACAATCTTGACATGGTATCAGAGCCTTGTTCGTGGTAAGGAGCTCAAGAAAGCAAGCCAAGCTCGCGGTGTTCTGGTAAGAGGAGCAGTGTTGCTTTCATTTTCTGTTTTGGGAGCAGATCTCTGCAGGTAGCACAGCCAGAAAGTGCAGGAGTGCATTGTCTCAGGTTGAGACGCCCTTCGCGGTGAAGCAAGAGGGCAGTATATGCTGCGGGAGAGGGCTTTAGCCTTTGGCGACCTTGTTTTTTTGATTTGAGGCCATTTCGGGGCCTGTTTTGGAGGCGGAAGTTTTCTGCACGCACTCAGGAAAAGGCTCAGTTTTATGCTGTTCAGCCACTGTTCTACAGGTCGGTGAAAAGTTACTGTAGAAATTGCATCGTATGCTTGTGCGCAGAGACATTGGGAGTTTCAGAATCATCCTTGGTTCCTGTTTATGCAAAATCGTCACTAGGAAGTGACTGTGTGGTCAAATACCACTTTCGCCAGTTTTGCAGATTTGCCCTTGTGAGGGTGAAGCTGAGTTTTTGCAGTGACAGAATTTTTCGCAGTGTTTTGTAATGGCGTCTGATTCTCTTTCACAGATTGTAACTGAAAAGCTTGACAAGAACAACTTCCAGGCATGGAAGTTTAGAATGACGAATTTCCTTATGGGAAAAGGATATTGGGAATTTGTTGCAGGAAATGAAGAAGAACCAGTTCTTCCTGATGTTCCCAATCAACAGCAAATGCAGGCATTTAAGGCATGGCATGAGAGAGCCAGAAAAGTTATGTACTGGCTGTCTATCAGCATTTCAGACTCTATGATTGTGCATATTCAGGATGCAAGTACGCCAAAGGAGGCATGGAATACTTTGTCAAAAATGTATAGCACAAATACTCAAGCCAGGAAAATGCAGCTCAAGCAAGAGTTGCATAATGTGCAAAGAGAAAATATGAGCATCAATGACTACCACATGAAGGTGAAGAAGATTGCAGATGCACTTGCTTCCATTGGGTCGCCAGTGGAAGATGATGATTTAGTTTCTGTGACCTTGAATGGTCTAGGAAATGATTATGCGCAGTTTCGGACATCCATTTCCGTCCGTGAAAGATTTCCTGACTTTGAGGAGTTGATTGCTCTTCTAATTTCTGAGGAGCAGAGAAATGGTGGTGCATCTTCTTCAGGAGGAACTTCAAAAGAAGCTGTCTTCTACTCAAATGCTGGAAGAGGTAGAGGCAGAGGTAGAGGAGGCCGATTTGGAGGCCGTGGTAGAAATCAGAATATGCAGCAAACTCAAGAAAACCAGTCCTATGGAGGAGGACGTGGTAACTCTAGAGGCAGGGGGAGCCAAAGAGGTCGTGGTGGATGGCAAAGAGGCCAAAATGCAAACAGTAATGTTGAATGCTACTACTGTGGTAAAATGGGTCATATGGCTAAAGACTGCTATAAAAAGCAAAATGACATCATGAATGGAAAACTGCAACAAGGGAATTATGCATCTTCTAGTAGACAGGGTGATGACAGAAATGAGCATCTGTTTATGGTGCAACACATGAACAATTCTGTGACAAGTGCAGAAGAAAGCAATGATGTATGGTATGTTGACTCAGGTGCATCAAATCACATGACAGGTCATGCAGAATGGATGGAGGATGCAAGAAAAATGGAAAAACCAGGATTTGTGGAGACTGGTGATGATACTGCACATCCTATTGTGCAGATTGGAAAAATTCCCTTGTCTATGCAGGATGGGAAAAAGAAATACCTGTCCGATGTATTTCATGTCCCGAATATCACCAAGAATCTGGTTTCTGTTGGTCAAATGGTTGAACAAGGCTTGCAGGTCAGATTTAATCCTCATGGATGCTTTGTTGAGGATATGAAAAATAAAGGTCGCTTGATAGCAAAAGGAAAGAAGAAGGGCAGAATGTTTACATTGGATGCAGACATGTCTGAATTGAGTGCAGCAATGTTTGCACATGGGACCGGTGTAGTTGCAGATATTGATATCTGGCATAAACGCATTGGTCATGTTAATGTACAGCGACTTAAATCAATGCAAGCCCAAAATATTGTTGCAGGATTGCCCAAATTCAAGGTTGCAGAAATACATAAGGTATGTGAAGCCTGTCAGTTTGGAAAACAGGCAAGGAAACCATTTCCTAGACATGTTCAAGAGAGTGAGAAGCCATTGGAATTAATCCACTCTGATGTGTGGACTACTAAAGCTGCATCTCTTGGAGGCTGTCATTATTTTGTCACTTTTATTGATGACTATAGCAAAAAAGTTTGGGTGTATTTTATGAAAAAGAAAAGTGAAGTTTTTGGGCACTTCAAAACTCTTAAAGCTATGGTTGAAAAAGAAACAGGCTTGCAGATAAAATGCCTAAGGTCAGATGGAGGGGGAGAGTACCTCTCAAATGAGTTTGCAAGGTTCCTGCAGGAGCATGGCATAAATCAGCAATATTCATGCAGTCATACCCCACAACAAAATGGAATTGCAGAAAGGAAAAATAGGCATATTGGAGAGGTATCTCGTGCCATGCTCAATGAAAAAGACTTACCAGATTTTTATTGGGCTGAAGCAGTTGCTACAGCAGTCTACATAATGAACAGGACTCCCACTGCAGCAATACATGGAATGACTCCAGAGGAGAGGTATACTGGTAGGAAACCAGATATTTCTCATTTGAAAATTTTTGGTTGCATTGCCTATGTACATGTGCCAGATGAGTTGAGATCCAAGTTGGATCCAAAAGCTGAGAAGTGCATCTTTATTGGTTACTCTCTGCAGCAAAAAGGGTATAGATGTTATAACCCTTCTACTCGTAAGTTTACTGTGAGCAGAGATGTTGTTTTTTATGAGATGAGTAGCTGGTATAAACCAGTAAATGTGATTGATGATGTAGATGCACAAAATGGTAATGCTGCACAGAATTCACAGCAGCAGTCACAAAATATTAGTGGACCTGGAGCGTCCTCTAGCAGTGGTTCACATTCTTCGCCATGGACAGGCAGATTGAGATCAGGAGAATCTTCTCAAAGTAATGCAGATAGTGGTATGTAGGTATCACGAAAAGGAAAAGAGAAGGTTGATCAGCCCATGTTTGATGTGAATGCAGGTCACTCTTATGTGGATGGTGAATCCAGTGGCTCAGAACAGAGCATTGATGATGAGTTGGGTATTCCTTCTATTGTTACACCTGGAGTAAGGAAGACCAGGGATGTTTTGAGAGCACCTGGGAGTGAACCTACTTTGCGCAGGTCTACGAGAGCTAGGTATCCTGTGGATAGGCTGAAATATGATGGATTTACAGCCATTCACTATGCATATATGGTTAAAGTGATACAGGAACCAGAACCCACTTCTTTTGAGGAAGCCATGGGAAAAGAAAAATGGGAGAAAGCCATGGATGAAGAAATGGATGCCTTGGAAGCAAATGCTACATGGGAATTGGTACCTTTGCCTAAAGGTAAGAATGCAATTGGCTGTAAGTGGGTTTATAAGGTGAAGCACAATGCAGATGGTTCTGTGAACAGATACAAGGCAAGATTAGTAGTCAAGGGGTATGCACAAACATATGGCATTGACTATGAAGAAACATTCAGTCCGGTTGCAAGGATGGCAACCGTAAGAGCAGTCATTGCTATGGCTGCATCAAAGGGATGGTCTTTACATCAGATGGATGTAAAGAATGCCTTCTTGCACGGTGATTTGCAAGAAGAGGTCTATATGGAGCAGCCACCAGGTTATGTGCATGCTGTTCATCCTGAGTTTGTTTGCAGGTTGAAGAAAGCCTTGTATGGCTTGAAGCAAGCACCTAGAGCATGGTCTGACAAGATAGGACAGTATCTTGTCACTATTGGCTTTCAAATTTCCAAGGCAGATTTCTCACTTTATGTGAGAAAAACAGAGAAAGGTATTATGCTACTTGTCATTTATGTTGATGATTTGATTATGACAGGTGACAGTGATAAAGATATCCTTCATGTGAAAATGCTATTGAAGCAAAAGTTTGAGATGAAGGATTTGGGAGAGCTGTGTTATTTCTTGGGCATTGAGGTGATTAGATCACCAAGTGGGATACATCTCTTGCAGAGGCAGTATGGATTGGACATGCTGTCCAAATATGGGATGACAGGCTGTAAGCCTATTTCAGTTCCTTTGGAGCAGAATGTGAAGCTGAGCACAGATGCAGGTGAGCTTCTAGAAGACCCTACTATGTACAGACGCATAGTAGGAAGTTTGATTTATATGACTATTACCAGGCCAGATTTGAGCTATGCTGTTGGATTGGTAAGTCAGTTTATGCAGGCTCCAAGGAAACCAGATTTGGATGCGGCTAGACGCATACTCATGTATGTGAAGTCCACATTGCAGTATGGACTATTTTATGAGACTGGGATTCAGATACAGCTACATGGATACACTGATGCTGATTGGGCTGGTAGTATTTCTGATAGACGATCTACCAGTGGATATGTGTTCTCTTTTGGGAGTGCTGCAGTCACTTGGAGCAGCAAGAAACAGCCTACAGTTGCCTTGTCGAGCACAGAGGCTGAGTACAGGGGTGCAGCAATGGCTGCATGTGAGGTAGCTTGGTTGCATAAGCTACTTTATGATATGCATCAGTCTACAGATGGACCAGTTGTCATTTATTGTGACAACATGAGTAGTATACACTTGGCAAATAACCCAGTCTATCATGCTAGAACAAAGCACATTGAGGTGCATTATCACTATGTGCGAGAGAGGGTTTTACTAGGTCTTATTGATCTAGCTTATGTCAGCACAGAGGATCAGGTAGCTGACATATTCACGAAGGCATTGGGCGCAGAGAAGCTGCGCAAGTTCAGAGACCTGCTTGGTGTGTAGGAATTGGGATTGAGCTCGAGGGGGAGTGTTGAGAT
Source organism: Lygodium microphyllum (assembly GCF_053477565.2). NCBI lineage: Eukaryota > Viridiplantae > Streptophyta > Polypodiopsida > Schizaeales > Lygodiaceae > Lygodium > Lygodium microphyllum. The sequence continues at coordinate 123,062,083 of NC_141162.1, read as the reverse complement.
ATCGAGCTCCACTCGTGATACGCCAGGGTGACCGTTGTGTATTTATGTCACCGACTTGTCAGTTGCAGACGCGGTTGGTACACCGCCCATGAATAATAGCTACATGATAGCTATCCTTATCTACTCTAGTTCATGGCTCAGTTAGTATGCCACCTTAGTTAGTTGAGTTTGGTTTGAGACCCATATCTAGGGTTCGTCTATTTCTTTGTACTTGAGTTCTTTTTGGCTTCCACAACTAAGAAGAGGAAAACTGTTTTCAGCCTCCAACCTTGTGTGTATTCCCCCATTGTGCAAGCAAGAAAGCTTCAAGTGAGACTCCTTCCTTCTCTCCCACAATCTTGACACGCACAACTGATAGGTCCAATAAAATCGACGCCCCATTTTTCAAAGGGTTGTCGGGCTATGACAGGGGTCAACTCCATCTTGCCTTTCCACACAAGCACTTTGGTCCTTTGGCACTCATCGCAGTGCTTTACGAATTTAGCTGCATCGCGGAAGAGGGTGGGCCACCATAGTTGGGATTGTAGCACCTTTCGGGCTATTGTGTCTCCGCTAAAGTGTCCTCCAGCAATTCTGCCATGTGCTTCGTTCAATGCAACATGCATCTCATGCTCACATACGCATCTGCGCAATAAACCATCTTGTCCCAACCTGTAGAGTTGACCGGCTTTATCAGTGGTATGGTTGAATTTTCAAGATAAGTCTTCTCAGCCTGGCCTTCTCAATGGGTCGCTCAGGTAGTCCGTTTTCCAGCCCTTGTACTATGTCATTAGCCCAATACGGCGTCAGATCAGCTTTAAACAATTCTCTCTTGCTAGACAGGTTAAAGAGATGAGCATCCGGTAAATCGTCAGGTATGCCTTGTCCAGCGGCTTCTCCTATGGGTATGCAGGACATGTGGTCAGCCATGTAATGATGCTTTCCTCTACGTACAACCACAGAGAAGTCAAACTCCAGTAGAAGGAGTAACCATCTAGCTATGCATCCCGTAGCGCAAGGCTTGTTCACAAGATACAGCAAGGCTTGATGGTCAACAAAGAAAACAAAGAGAGTGTCCAATAGGTAATGCCTAAATTTCTTTACCGCAAATACCATGGCCAACCCCTCCCTTTCTGTCATGGAATAGTTCATCTCGGTCTCTGTGAGCTGCCTGCTGGCAAAACTCACCGGCTAATCCAAGTTATGTTTACCAGGCTAGCATAGCACGGCTCCAATAGCGAACTTAGAGGCGTCTATGTGTACATGAAACATTATGTTCCAGTCTAGGGCTCATAAGATTGGTGCAGTCGTAAGAGCCTTTTTCAACTCCTCATATGCGCGTTGGCATTCCTCCGTCCACTCAAACACTATCAATAGCTTGTACAATGGTCTAGCAATTAGTGTGTAATTTAGTATAAAGCGTCAATAATATCCAGTGTGTCCTAAGAAGCACTAAACTCCCTTGTAGTTATCGGGTGGCGGTAAGTCAACAATGACTCTGACTTTGGAAAAGTCAGTGGCAATGTTGTTCCTTGACACTACGTGCCCTAAGATGCATCCGTGTTTCACCCAGAACTGGCACTTTAAGGGGTTCAACGAGAGGTGGTACAACCTACACCTTTCAAAGATAGCTCTCAATTTCTCTAAGTGTTCGGCCCAACTAGAGTGTAAGCATAAGTCGTCTACAAACACTTCCAGTTCACGCCT